>NC_060270.1:17818998-17980964 GCF_021613505.1 Equus quagga | reverse complement strand
GCTAGGAAAATTCTTTCTTAGGCCATCACCTCACTTTCTCTATCTTACTTCATTCAGGCCTCCACTGCAACGTCATCCCTCAGAGAGGCCTTCACTGACCATACATTAATTTTTATCCAATTTTTCTTTATAGCACTTATCACCACTTGAAAGTATATGTTTACTTGTTTATTATCAATTTCCTCCATTAGAATATAAACTAATAAATTTGATTTTCTTCGTTATTACAGCTTGAGTAAAGCTGACATGTAGTAGACACTCAGAAATAATTGTTGAATTAATGAACAAAACATATGATTAATCAATAGTCATAAGATGAAGACTGAAAAGACTTGGTACAAACCTGGAATATTTTTGACTTTACATGTAAGAGGAATTGTCAATTCTACTGTGCCTTCCCCATTTCTTATTTGTCTTTCTATCATAGTATCTGTTGAGTATATGTGAGTTTTTTCCGTTAGACTGGGAACCTCTTGGAATAAGTCATCATTTCTCATTTACTCTTGAATCCCTCATGCCTAGAATATAATAGAAGCTCAATAAATATATGTTGACTGAATAAATGAACTCACCACATTTTCTATTTTTCTTATTTGGTTGTCTGTCAGGGACGGTTAGCAATAAATCCATAGGTTAGAATAAAAGGGGCCTGTGTGCATCTGTCAGGGCCAGCAAAAACTTGAGAGCCAATAAAGAGACTGTATTTTGCTCCATAAACAGGCTGGAGGGAGACTAGAACATCAGGGGATGGAGCAAGTTTTGGCAGCTGCCAATGAGAAGCAGCTAAAATCCCAGGGGTCTCAGGGTGAAGAAGAAGAAGCCCTGAGCTGAACAGATAAATGGCTCCCATGGGAGCCTCAGGAAATGAGTGGATGCCAGGCATTACTAAATATGGGATAAGATGTCATATTAGACCTCTCATCAATTGAGCCTCCTATGAAGTCTCAAAGATAACTGTTCTTGGAGAGTCCGCCACAAAAAAACATGAGCCTGACAGAAAGCTTTATTGAGGCAATGGATTTTCCATGTCTGCGTTACCTTGTACCTAGCTGGATCACTAAATGAGGCAAAGAGCTCCTCCCGACAAGTGTTCAAGATAGGGAGGGCATTTAAGTACAACTAGGTATGATGTTTGACATCAGCAAGAAACTCCAACAAACTTGTAAAGAGCGTATTGTTTTTATGTGTTAGCATGATTTGCATAAAAAGATGAGTACAAAGGCAAGAGTATGTCTTCTGTAACTATGTGAAAAAAATTCCAGGTGTGGAATTATATGGAAAATAGCTTTGGTGTGGGTGAGGGGGTGTAGGGGGATTGAGAGGAGGCTGTGGGCTGGGAAGAGAAGGGTGCTAGATGAGTCAGAGGGAAGTTTCATAACTTAATAACAAACTAATAACTATGGAGGAAGAGACTTCCTCTCAAGAGGGAAAGGAATAGGAAGAATACAAAGCTTATGTTCTGCTGAGTCCTTGATTCTTTGAAAAATGCACTGCTGACATTTTAAGGCAATTGAGAAAGAAGTGGGGGTGGGTAGGGACCAGTCAAAGAAGGAAGGAAAGGCTGCTTTTTTTTTCAGGTTCTCGGAGAAAGTTAGCACTGAAAAGCACTTTAAAAGTTCTGAAATCTAACTTCATTTTACTTCACCTTTCTCGGCCAGGTTTTCCATCTGTAGTTTGCTCAAAGGTACAGGGATGGATATTGGCAGTGAGGGCTTGAATCCAGCAGGTCTTTGGTTTCCCTATAAGCCAGTCCACTCTTGCACTGTACCACACTAGGATATCCAGCTAAACTAACAGGGTACTACCTACACACCAAGTGCAATATGGAAAGAGTGTGAAATGGACTGAGGAGTTGATGTTGATCTACAAGGTAGGAGAGTTGAAGATGTTTAGAAGAACTATGCAAATCAGAAAGGTCAGGGGAAGGGCGTGATGCACCCTCTGCTGTGGATTTATTGTCACAGGGAACATTGTAATTATTACTTACAAACTCCCCACCCTGCAGAGTTGTCCCTGCCCTCCCACCCCCATCAGAAATACTCTCATGGATAGCAAAGTCTTTCTCCTAGGCCAACCCAACTATGTTCAAAGGCACAGGCTTGAATACACTCAGAGGCACATCCAGCTGATGCAAACCCTGCTGGTCCAATAGTTTTTCCAGATAAAGGGCTTGAATCAAATACCAGGAAGATAAGGCAGGAGTGGAGATGGTAACTGAGGTCTTCTGAGAGGAAAGAGAGATTATATGGTATAAGAAGCAAGAGTGTGGAGAGATGGATTGCAGTCCTTAATTTCATTGGACTAATTATGAGTCCTTGAAGCTCAATTTCCTCTTTATAAAATGAGGGGATTTGTCATGATGTGCTAATGGTGCCAATGTGATGTATTTAAGTCTATTCAAGAAATAATGCTTATCTTGATTAGGTAAATAGGACTTGATTAATTCTACTCTGATTAACCATTGCTTCTCAAAATGTCCCAGAGGCTTCTCCCCATTCTACCCAGCAATTCACCATTTTCTTCTAGCAGAAACGAAAAATGCTCCAGTGTCCCTCACGACAGAGATCAAGCCAGGATCCAAATGCTTTAAAACATAAAACACTTCTACAGATGGTTTTGGTTTGCCTTGCAAGTGGGATGGCATTGGTGGAGGCAAGATGATGAGGGAAAAAAGGGAGGGGGAGGTATAAAGGAGAGATTCCTCTAAAACATCAAAAAGACTTTATACATCTTTTCTGTCCTTTCATAAAGACTTCATCTGGCAGCCAGATCGCCTTAATGGTCTGCCTAAAAAGGCCCACCCTAGCCTGATGTAGCCAGACACACACTCTCCAGCTTTGCTGTGCTTCTTTGATGCTGTCACGTGTCCTTCATTTTCTACATTTCATTCATTCTTTGCCTTTAAGCTACAAGGATAAAAGTGCCTGGCATTAAAAAAAATCAGCTTACATTTTTTAAAGGGGCAGACATTTCATACAGCCTTTGATTTCCTTCTAGGAGAAAATCATTACTTTTCTTTAAAGGAGAAACGAGAGATTTTTCTGCTTCCTTTTCTCCCTTCCTACCCTTTACCTCAGCTCTCCCATTTTCATCAGTAAGAAATAGCAGTGGGTGTAGTGCAGGATGGGGCTAGAGAAATGATTGTTTCCTGGAAAGCACTTATGCCACAGCAGTGAATAAAAAAGCCTGAATATTCGTTTACTGCTAAACAATGACAAAATGCCATTAGAGTGTTTTAAAGCACCGGACTATATTCAACATCTGTTAAACATTCGTTGAGATAGCTGTTTTTAAAACTAGGCGGTGTTGAGGGGAAAAGATGACCGATAGAGTATAATGCTTACAGCCTTTGAAATGTATAAGGATACGTATGAGAGGTCTGAAGCCTCGTATGTGAAGGAGGGTATAAACAGAAATAGAGTAAAAACCTTAGTACAAAGGAAACACCATAGGACAGAATTCATGTGTGTGGAAATACTTACTTAAATAGTACAATGTGGCCGTAGATATATGTCTATCTATGTCTCTCCAAAACAATAAGCCTGACATTAAAATAAGGAGGGACAGAGAGAATCTATAAAAGAAAGGTAATTAGTAATACTAAAGGATGAGAGTTGGCAAGATATAGAGGATCTGAATACACACATGGGGAAAAAATAGGAAATGATAAGATTTCCAGGTAAGAGAAATGACTACTTCTATAACAGGTGTTTAGACTAAACTCAAATAAAAAAGAAATGTCTGGAGGTGATTCTTAGGTTTGAACTAGAACTGATGCTGAAAATATGTGTAAACACATAAAATCAAAACAAAAAAACAACAACACACACAATTTTAGAGGGAGAGGAAAAAATTAAGAAATCTGTCATTTCGCTATTAAACTCCAGGATGCGAGGAAACTGCGCCAAAATGTGGGAATTGAAAAAAATTAAAGGTAAGATCTGCAAAGTTAAATAAACCACAAGAACCCTGGAAACATTTAAGACACCACATTGGAAATTCAAGATAAATGTAGTATTCTGAGGCTCAAACAGACCAAGGGCTAGTGAAAGTAAAACAAACCTGTCTGAATAACCAGAAAAGTCAAAGAATGTCTTGTTGGAAGGAACAAAAAAAGCATCTTTGGGGGAGAGAAAAACAATTAAGAAGAAGTGGAAAATCAACCAACCAGAGCATACACCAAGCATGCAATAAATCAGCATAGCAGGATCCCATGAGAGGTACTCAGAATAGATACTAAAAATGTCTTTCACTTGGGTAGCTGAAGCCTCGTTAGTAGCCTGCCTGAAGTTCCACTAGGCCCACACTTTGATGGGGGAGAACTCTTTAGGGAATTTGAAGCATTATTTGATGGTCATGTATGAGTAGTGGGATAGGAGAAACATGGAAAATCAGAGAAGCTGATTACAGTATTGGCTTCCTTTATTTATAAAATAGGTCAATAAATTTCTGATAGTCAATGTTCCATTCAGAGTAATTTGAGAAAATAATGACAAAATCATTGGCTATCTTACTTCCATACTGGTCTTACTGGTGGCATGCATAATAAAAAAGAAGACTCAGTAAATGCTTACAAATCCTCCTTTGTTGAGAGAAAGACAGCACAGCTTCTGTAAGTGGAAATAATTTATATTTCCATTTATTATTCCACTTGATATTATAAAACCACTAGGACTCCTCTAAATTTACCACATTTTAAAATTATTTTTTTAAAAAACCTTTGGAAGCTGATATTAGGAAAATATTTTTCTCTTTTAATATCTACCTGGATCTTACTTAAAAATAGGAAATCATAAAGATAACACACAAAAATTGGCTCAGTACAAGTGTATTCTGTTGACCTTAAACAAAGACAGCCAGTTATTTCTCCAGCGAAAAATGAGTTTATTCAGAATCAGCAAAGAACTGCGATTCAGGATCTTCAACCATGGTAAGCCACGTGTGAGTCCCCTCAGCCACAAGGGAGGAGAAACTCTTTTATAGAAGGGAAGAGGAGGGTAGGACTATTGTAAACAAAATGTTTGAGGTGTAGTGGTTTTTCATTGGCCGTGTTGTAACAGTATCTCATTGGCTGAGCTTCTTGCCCGTCAAGAAGAGGAAGTCTTTCTTCTTTCTGTTGGGCTCTGCTATAGACATAGGGCAGAAGATGTCCCCTTTTTGACCTCCTGATTCCACTTTAATGAGGTTTCTGTTTATCAATTTGACAATACATATTATACTTTTTGTGGAAAATCCAAAGGAGGGAGTAATTAATAAAGTCTCCCAAATGGTGCCAGCCTTTCCATGGTTGTGAAATGCCAGCTTAATGAGAATAAACCGAAAGAAGCTCCTAAGAGAAGTTGTAATTGGTCAGTGAAAGGATAAGTTAGACGTCATATAGGGAAGTGTAAGGGATCAACAAAGTCTAACAAGGGATCTGGAAGCTGTTACATGTTATTTCTACTGATACCATCTGGATTTGATATCAGTAAAGTTATCCAAATTTGAGTATCATCAGATGGGAATTCAAAACTAAACACAACATAACCCTGCTCTTGTTCAGCTGAACTGCACTTGACGCAATAGAGCTACAGAAAGTGGAATGTAAGTAACTTAAAGGATCAAAGGGATGGGAGCCCAGCTGTGTGGAGACAGCCTGTAAAGAATGGGACTCTTTAGTTAGAGCTGGGAAAGCTGAGCTGAGATCAAACCAAGAAACAAGTGCTTAGTGAGAACGCCACTTGTTAATCAAGCATGGTATACCAGCATTATGGGGCACCCTTGGAAATCTGAAAAAGGTAATTTTTAGGACAAATTAAAAAAGTTCCACTTTGCATGGTAGACTTTAAATTTGTTGAACTTTTAAATCTAGAAGTGGTAGATGCTAAATAAATGAATAACGTAATAAAAGATGTGTATGTTTTCAAACATGCCGGTTCCAAAATGGGTTTTTAGTGGTAAGTGGAAAACTGTGAATGTTAAACTTTGGTGTAAGTTTGAAAACCATGCCCTCTCATATTCAATTCTTTGACACCTCGGTCAACTGAAGAATATTGTCTACTGAGTCGGGATTTCACTTTTGTTGTTTTGGAGCTTGAATTCCCAAAGGGGTAGGGGAAAAAATATCAAGAGGTCAGATGACCAACACTAAGGAGCTTCAAATGTACTATTTGGTGAAGGTGATGAGGGACTCCATTAACAAATGAGCATATTTTATATACTTCCTCTTCTGTTCTGGCAGCCCTGTCTCCAGTCTCCAGCCTTTAAATTATGCTACAAAGGATAAAATTAGACAATAATTTTGGACATCTCTCTAGATGTTAAGTGATAGGAAAGCCAACTAAAACATGAAAAAATTATATGATCTTTTGTAACTTAATAAATGTGATATTGCAATATATATTTGATAGAACATAGATGAATAGATATCTAGATAGATGATAGATCAATCATAAAGTTACATGGTTAAAAGGTGGTGTTCCAGGTAATGTGGAGGGCTAATAGAAAAAGGGATTTGGCAACCAAAAGTCTATCGATTAAGCTCTATAAGATTATTTTGGGATTGGTGTGTTTGTAATCCTTATTTCTCATCAATTTCTCTCTCTCTCCCCATCTTCCTACCCCTACTCTTCGCTTTCCCCCCTCTTCTAATACATAGATCTATATTTCAAAATGCTTCCAAATGCTGCACATTTACATCTACTTGGATGCCCCTGCAGGTACCATCAACATATTCCTCAAACACTTCTGCCAGTAAATAAACTCTACCGTCCCAAATTTCATATTTTTAAGGGTAGTCTCGTATCCCAGTTACCTCCCAGTTCAAAATATATGGGTTATTTTTGACTTCCTCTTTTTCCTGGTTTCCATTTCCCATTCAGTTACCTAGTCATATTGATTCTATCATCTTGAAATTATCCTTTATGTCTCTTCTTCACTTTTCCTTGAGATTCAGTGTAATGTAGTGACCAAGAACGTAAGCTCTACGGTTGACCGCCTGTATGTTCTTGTCTTTCCATTTACCACATCTGTGATCTTGGGCAAGTTGTTGAACCTCATTGTGCCTGAGTTGTCTCATCTGTAAACTAGAAATATAGTAAAAAGTCATATCATAGGATTGTGTTCAAGTTTAAATTAGTTGATACATGCAATGTTTGATAAATTGAGTTGTAATTATGGTGATGATGACGATGATGAAGACGATGATGATTTCAGAGCCTCCTAATCTTTCATGAGACTCAGTCTTCTAATGGGTCTTCCAGATTCCACTTTCTGTTCTCTGAAGTTCAGCCTTTGTGCTTCTACCAGAGTTGGCACCCTATAGCACATCTGATAGTGTTTTTCCTCCTGCTCATTGTTTACAGAATGGCTCCCATGTCTATTAACGTTGCATCTAAGGTCCTCTTTTATTGGGACTCAATCAATTCAGTATCCTATTACACTTTATTTCTATTCATATGCCCATTTTTCTTACCACCCCAGATATGTCCTACTTGTTCTTTCCAAAATGTAAGTAATGATATCTCTTTATTTTTCTTCTTACTATTCTTATTATCAGGGATACTTTTCTATCCAATCTTTGCCTATTATAATCCTTTCGCAGTCTTTTGTTCTGAAATGTTGTCCATTCATTAAAATCTAAAGATGGCCCCAATATTAATACTAAAATCAGCAACTGTCATTTATTAATTGGATGCTAACAATGTACCAGGGATTCTACCCTATGAGATAAGCACTATAATTATCACCATTTTAGAGATAAGGAAACTTGTACTCTACAATGTAAAGTAACTGGTTCAAAATCACCCAACTGGAACATCGGGAAGACCCAGTTCTTAGTCCAGAGTGCGTATGCTCTCACTAACCTGTTACACTGCCCTGACACCTGTGCTTGTGTTTATTTCTTACTTAATACTCTCTTTTGTTCCCCCAAATTAAAAATTTCTCCAAGGTCAATGTCTTACCTGTTGATATCTTGTAGCACCCCATGTTATGCCTTCCACACAATAAACATGCAATTATGGTGAATTGAATTGACTTTCCCTGGTGCAGCCAAAAGTGTGTATGGCCATACAGGAGGCATAAGATGCTATATTAGGTTTCTTCAGTCTTAAATTCAGGAGGTCTACCTAAAAGGGGATCTACTTATAAGTTTAGATTTACCCCCACTGTCTCAATTATTCTGTCCCTAGAGGTTACTTATAGATAGTCCTCAACTTCAAAATAGATCAAAACTAATAGCCCACATCTACCTCAGTCTAAAGTCCAGTCATGGATTCCAATTTGGAAACTCAAAGAAGATACTTATCAAAAGAAGTGTTATATTTTATGCAGGTATTAACATTCAGAGACCAGCAATTAGACCTATGCCTAATAGTGGCTATGGACCCATCCCACCCCATATTCCTTGTCTGTTTATAGATCTTTTTCAATAAATAGACAGTAGTCATTGTGGTGATAAGGTCTGAGTCTTTCCTCTTTGTAATACCAATGTATAGCACAGTGCCTGGTATATAATTAAAAACTCAAGAAATATATTTTATAATTAGAATATATAAAAATATATATTATCAGGCTCAACTCCCCCTTCACCCTCCCAAAATTTGGATTCAATAGGTCTAGTGTGGGGCTTTGGCATCTCTATTAAAAAACAACCAACAAGAACAGCGATAAAAACCCAGGTGATTCTTATTTTAAAGATTGGCACCTGAGCTAACATCTGTTCCCAATCTTCTTTTTTTTTTTTCTTCTTCCCCCACAGCCCCTCAGTACCTAGTTGCATATTCTAGTTGTAGGTTCTTCTGGTTCTGCTTTGTGGGACTCCACCTCAGCATGGAATCCTGGGTGCTAGATCTGCACCCAGGATCCGAACTGGAGGAACCCTGGGCTGCCAAAGTGGAGCGCACGAACTTCACCACTTGGCCGCAGGGCTGGCTCCCACAGGTGACTCTTTGGTGCCTTTTATCCTCATTCTATTTAGAAATGATATTAAATAAGATTTGCTCTAGACAGTCTTGTCTCCTCTAACCTTTCTCGCAGTCCCTCTTCACACACACATAAACACCAACCCTGAAAGAATCAGGTGCCATTCACAGGTATTTCCATAGCATCTTGTCATTGCACTTAAAATATTTCTGTCTAACTGCTTGTTTTAATTGGCAGACTCTTCCATTAGACTGCCATGTCCATGAGGGCAGAGACTATTTCCATTTTGTTCAGTGTCTAATCCCTGGTGTCCTTCATAATGCTGATCACATAAGAAGTCTAATATATATTAATTAAAAATGGAATGTTTTAATGAACAAATAAATGAGGTCATTAATTTCTAGAACGTGGTATCTATTTTTCTGTAGAAAATGTATTTTATGAGAAGAACCTTGGGAATAAATGAAGTAGTAACTCATGGCACTGGTGTTTGGCTGCCTCATTGACTACAGTTTTCATGAACATTCTAGGACTCAACCAGCGTCTACCAGGTTATTTCCATGGGAAAGTGATTTCCAGCTCCTTTAATTAAAAAAAAAACCTTCAAACATAACACATTGAGGTCCTATCAATACAGAACAGGCTGGCAATTCTCATCGAAGCTGAAACACAACATGTTCTACTTGTTTTTGAGAAAGTTTATACCTTATCATCTTTAAAATTTCTTCCACGAGGGTTCAGTAAGAATAGTTCCTCGAGGCAATCGTTAGATAGACTAAACTATAATCACCTGGAGAATCTACACAAACACAGATTCCTGGATTCCGTACAAGGAGATCTTCATTCGGAAAGTCTGTGGTAAATCTAAATTTTTACACCTCCTCCTAAGGAAAGCAGACGCATAGACAGGAAATCACAGTCTTGGGTCACAGTGGTGCTGAGGTTGGGAGTGTGGTGTTTGAATAACTGGCTGTCTGCCTCAGGATATTGTGATGAATAGTAAAAACAATTTGCAAGTACTTTGTGAAAGTAAGGGGACATGCAAATGTCAAGCATATAAGAGTATACTATATTTTTACTTTGCATCAGTCATACTGATGTCTTCATCATGCACTATTTGCCAGGGTCTTTGATGCTATGAATAATGGGCATGCTTAGGGAACTGAGGTGCATTTGGGATGTCCCGAGTCATTACAAACTTTCTGTGTAGATGTGAAATCAAATATTTTTGCAATTATGCCAGTTCAAACCTCATTATCAGTGTCCCCTGCATCAACTTTTATAATTAAGGCTGACAACTGGTGAACTGTGTATTGAATAGCACCTTTCACTTTGGGTTGGAAATCTTTCCTTCATTACTACTTTAGCAAAACTCTAGTAAAGGGAGGAATGAGAGAAGGTTGAATGATGATTCAAATAAGCCTGCTTGAATTATTGGGCAGTGTTCTGATTTTTACAGATAAGTTATAACTGGATGAAGTGGGCTAACTAGGAAACTTCTACATAAATGGCAGACTAAGGATTTAAAAAATTATTTGAAGTACAAAATACTATGAAAGTTATCTCGAACTGTTCTTGGCTGATTTTCAGCAGTACTCATTTGCTGTCTTTTAATTCAATTTAATTTTTTATTGTGGCATAATTGACATACATCATATTATTTTCAGTTGTACAACATAATGTATTTGTATATATTATGAAATAATCACTACAATAAGTCTAGTTAACGATTGTCACTATACATAGTTGCAGAATTTTTTTCTTGTGATGAGAATTTTTAGCATTTACTCTCTTAGCAACTTTTGGATATGCAATACATTATTAACTGTAGTTGCCATGCAATACATTACATCCCTGTGACTTATTTATTTTGCAACTGGAAGTGTGTATCTTTTGACTCCTTCACCAATTTTGCCCACCCTCAACTCCCACCTCTGGCAACCACCAATCTGTTCTCTGTATCTATGAGCTTGATTTTTTTTTTTTTTAGATTCCATATATAATGAGATCATATGGTATTTGTCTTTCTCTGTCTGACTTACTTCACTTAGCAACTGTCCTTGAGTCCATTTATGTTGTTGTAAATGGCAAAATTTCATACTTTTTCTGGATCAATAATATCCCTTTGTATATATAGACCTTGTTTTCTTTTTCCATTCATCTGTCGATAGACACTTATTTTGTTTCCATATCTTGGCTATTGTAAATAATGCTGCAGTGAACATGGGGGTGCGTATATCTTTTCAAGTTAGTGTTTTTGCTTTCTTTGGATCAATAGTCAGATATGAAATTGCTGGGTCATATAGTAGTTCCATTTTTAATTATTTGAGAAACCTCCATATTGCTTTCTTAGTGCCTACACAAGTTGACATTCCCACCAACAGTGCCCAAACAAGGGTTCCCTTTTATCCACATCTTGCTAATACTTATTTCTTGTCTTTTTGGTAATATCCATTCTTTTTTTTTTTTAAAGATTGGCACCTGAGCTAACATCTGTTGCCAATATTCTTCATTTTTTTTCCTTTTTTCTTCTTCTTCTCCCCAAAGTCACCCAGTACATAGTTGTATATTCTAGTTGAGGTCCTTCTGGTTGTGCTATGTGAGACGCCGCCTCAGCATGGCCTGATGAGTGGTGCCACGTCCGTGCCCAGGGTCCAAACCAGTGAAACTGGGCCGCAGAGGCACAGCACGTGAACTTAACCACTTGGCCACAGAGCTGGCCCCAGTAATAGCCATTCTAACAGGTGTGAGGTGATATCTCATTTTTGTTTTGATTTGCATCTCCCTGATGATTAGTGTTGCTGAGCATCTTTTCATGTACTGTTGGCCATCTGTATGTCTTCTTTATAAGTGTCTATTCACATCCTCTGACCATTTTTTAAATCAGATTTTTTTTGGCTATTAAGTTGTATGAATTATTTATATATTTTGGATGTTAACCCCTTATCAGAAATATGATTTGTAAACATTTTCTCCCATTCAATAGGTTCCCTTTTCATTTGGGTGATGGTTTCCTTTGCTGAGCAGAAGCTTTTTGGCTTGATGAAGTCCCACTTGTTTATTTTTGCTTTTGTTGACTTCTCTTTTGGTGTCAAATCCAAAAACTCGTTGCCAAGACTAACGTCAAGGAGCTTACCACGTATGTTTTCTTCTAGGAGATTTATGGTTTCAGGTCTTATATTCAAGCTTTTAATCCAATTTCTGTTAACTTCTGTATATGGTGTAAGATAGTGGTCCAGTTTCATTCTTTTGCATGTGACTGTCCAGTTTTCCCGTCACCATTTATTGAAGAGACCGTCCTTTCCCTGTTGTATATTCTTGGCTCCTTTTTCATAAATTAATTGGCCATATATTCATGGGTTTATTTCTGGGCTCTCTACTCTGGTCATTGATCTATGTTTCTATTTTTATGCCAATACCATGCTGTTTTGATTACTATAGCTTTGTAATAGAGTTTGAAATCAGGAAGTGTGATGCCTCCAGCTTTGTTGTTCTTTCTCAAAATTGCTTTGACTATTTGGAGCCTTTTTGTGGTTCCATAAAAATTTTAGAATTGTTTGTTCTATTTCTGTGAAAAATACCATTGGAATTTTGATAGGGATTGCATTGAATCTGTAGATTGTTTTGGGTAGTATGGACGTTTTAACAATATTAATTCTTCGCAGTCCACGAGCATGGAGTATTTTTCTATTTATTTGTGTCTTCTTCAATTTCTTTCATCAATTTCATATAGTTTTCAGTGAACAGGTCTTTCACTGCTTTGATTAAATTTATTCCTAAGTATTTTATTCTTTTGATGCAATTGTAAATGGGATTGTTTTCTTAATTCATTTTCTGATAGTTTGTTATTAGTGTATAGAAACACAACAGATTTCTGTATATTGGTTTTCGATCCTGTGACTTTACTGAATTCATTTATTAGCATGAGTTCTAACAATTTTAGGTGAAATCTTTAGGGTTTTCTAAATATAGTATCATGTCATTTGCAAATATCTAATACTATGTTGAATCAAAGTTGCAAAAGTAGGCATCCTTTTTGTGTTCCTGATCTTAGAAGAAAAGCTTCCAGCTTTTCACTGCTAAATGTGATGTTAGCTGTGGGCTTGTCATATATGGTCTTTATTATGTCGAGGTATGTTCCTTCAATACCCACTTGTTGAGAGTTTTTATCATAAAAGGATGCTGAATTTTGTCAGGTGGTTTTTCTGCATCTGTTGAGATGATCACATGATTTATATGTCTCACTTTGTTAATGTGTTATTGATTGATTTGCAGATATTGAACTGTCCTTGCATCCCTGAAATAAATTCCTCTGGATCATGGTGTATCATCTTTTTACTGTATTGTTTAATTCAGCTTGCTAGTATTTTGTTGAGGATTTTTGCATCTATATTCATCAGGGATATTGGCCTGTAATTTTCATTGCTTGTGGTACCCTTGTTTGTTTTTTGTACCAGGGTAATGCTGTCCTCATAGAATGAGTTTGGAAATGTTCCCTCCTCTTCTGTTTCTTGGAATAGTTTGAGAAAGACTGGTATTAACTTTTCTTTGAATGTTCAGTCAAAATCACTGTTAAAGCTGTCTGGTCCTGGAGTTTCGTTTTAGGAAGATTTGAAATTACTGATTCAGTCTCCTTACTAGTAATTGGTTTGTTCAGATTTTTTTTATTTCTCCATGATTCAGTCTTAGAAGGTTGTGTATTTCTGGGAATTTACCCATTTCTTCTATGTTGGTCAATTTATTGGCGTATAATCATTCATAGTAGTCACTTATGATTTTTTGTATTTCTGTGGTATCAACTGTAACATCTCTTCTTTCATTTCTAATTCCAATTATTTGAGTCCTCTCTGTTTTTTTCTTGGTGAGTCTAGCTAAACGTTAGTTAATTTTGTTTATCTTTTCAAAGAACCAGCTCTTAGTTTCATCGATCTTTTCTACCTTTTTTTAAGTTCTATTTCATTTATTTCTACTCTGATCTTTGCTATTTCCTTCCTTCTACTAATGTGGGCTTCATTTGTTCTCTTTTTCTAGTTCGTTGAAGTGTAAAGTTAGGTTGTTTATTTGAGATTTTTTCTTATTTCTTGAGTGGGCATTCAATACTAGGAACTTCCCTCCTAAAACTGCTTTTGCTATGTTGTATTTGGTATATTGTATTTCCATTTTTGTTTGTCTCAAGGTATTTTTTTATTTCTCTTTCAATTTCTTTGTTGACCTAATAGTTGTTCTGTAGCATGTTGTTTAGTCCCCACATGTTTATGAATTTTCCACTTTTCTTCCTGTAAATGATTTCTAGTTTCATAGAATTGTGGTTGGAAAAGATGCTTGATGTGATTTCAGTTTTCTTAAATTTATTAAGACCTGTTTTGTAGTCTAACATGTGATCTATCCTGGAGAATGTTCCATGTGACTTTGAGAAGAAAGTGTATTCTGTTGCTTTTGGGTGGAATGTTCTGTATATACCTGTTAAGTCCATCTGGTCTAATGTGTCTTTTAAAGCCAATGTTTCCTTATTGATTTTCTGTCTGGATGAGCTATCCACTGATGTAAGGGGAGTATTGAATTTCCCTACTATTGTTGTATTGCCGTCTACTTCTCCCTTTAGCTCTGTTAATATTTGCTTTATATAGTTAATTCTCCTATGGTGTATGCATAAGTATTTAGAAATGTTTTATCTTCTTGTGGGATTGATCCTTTTATCATTATGTAATGTCCTTCTTTGTCTCTTATTACAGTCTGTTTTAAAATCTATTTTGTATGAGTATAGCTACCCCAGCTCTCTTTTGGCTTTCATTTTCATGAAACGTCTTTTTCCATCCCTTCACTTTCAGTCTGTGTGTGTCCTTACGTGTGAAGTGAGTCTCTTGTAGGCAGCATATAGGTCTTGTTTTTTTTATCCCTTCAGCCACTCTATGGCTTTTGATGGGAGAATTTATTCCATTTACATTTAAAGTAATTATCTATAGTTATGTACTTATTGCCATTTTCTTAATTGTTTTCTGGTTGTTTTGTAGTTCCTCTGCTCCTTTCTTCTTCTCTTGATCTTTTCCTTTGTGGTTTGACAACTTTCTTTAGTGATATGTTTAGATTCCTTTCTCATCATCTTTTGTGTGTGTACTATAGGTTTTTTCTTGGTGGTTACCATGATGCTTACACCTGACAACTTACATTTATAACACTCCATTTTAAGTTGATGATAACTTAAGTTTGAACACATTCTAAAGCTCTATGTTTTTATTCTCCCTCCCACGTTTTATGTTTTTTATTTAATGATTTTATTTTTTCCTTTTTCTCCCCAAAGCCCCCCAGTACATAGCTGCATATTCTTCATTGTGGGTCCTTCTAGTTGTGGTATGTGGGACGCTGCCTCAGCGTGGCTTGATGAGCAGTGCCATGTCTGTGCCCAGGATTCGAACCAATGAAACACTGGGCCACCTGCAGTGGAGTGCGCGAACTTAACCACTCGGCCACAGGGCCAGCCCCCTCACGTTTTATGTTTTTGATGTCACATTTTATATCTTTTTATCTGTGTATCCCTTAACTAAATTATTGTAGTTACAGTTATTTTGACGACTTTTGTCTTTTAACCTCATACTAGCTTTATAAGTGATTAATCTTCTGCCTTTACTATGTTTAACTTTACCAGTGAGATTTATGCTTTCATATGCTTTCTTGTTAATAATTAGCACCCTTTCTTTTCAGCTTAAAGAGATCCTTTAACATTTCTTTTAAGGCTGGTTTTGAGGTGATGAACTCCTTTTGCTTTTCCTTGTTTGGAAAACTATCGCTCCTTCAATTCTGAATGATGACTTTGCTGGATAAAGTATTCTTGGTTGGAAATTTTTTTCTTTCAGCACTTTTAATATATCTTGCCACTCCTTTCTGGCCTGCAAAGTTTATGCAGAAAAATCTGCTGATAGTCTTATGGGGGTTCCTTTATATGTAGCAATTTGCTTTTCTCTTGCTACTTTTAGGATTCTCTTCTTCTTTAACTTTTGACATTTTAATTATCGTATGTATTGGTGTGGGTCTCTTTGGATTTATCTCCTTTGGAGCTTTCTGGGCTTCCTAGATCTGGATGTCTGTTTCTTTCCCGAGCTTAGGGACATTTCTAGCCATTATTTCTTCAGGTAAGTTTTCTACCTCTTTCTCTTTCTCTTCTCCTTCTGAGACTCCTATAATGTGAATGCTAGTCCACTTGATGTTGCACCATAATTCCCTTAAGCTGTCTTTACTTTTCTCTTTTCTTTTTGCTGCTCTGATTAGGTGAGTTTCTCTACCCTGTGTTTGAGTTCACTGATCCTTTCTTTAGCTTCATCTAATCTGTTGTTGAACCCTTCTAGTGTATTTTTCACTTCATTATTGTATTCTTCACTTCTATGACTTCTATTTGGAACTTTCTTATATTTTCTATCTATTTGTTAAAGTTCTCACTGTGTTCATCCATTCTTCTCCCATGTTCATTCAGCATATTTATGACCATTACTTTGAACTCTTTATTAAGTAAATTACTTAGCTCTGTTTCATTGAGGTTTTTTTCCTGAGGTTTTGTCTTATTCTTTGGTTTGCAACATATTCCTCTGTTCCATCATTTTGCTTAGCTCTCTTTTCATTTCTGTGCATTAGATGAAACAGCAACTTCTTCTAGTCTTGAAGAGTTGGACTTTTGTAGGAGATGAAACTTATTGTTAAACTCTGTCCTACCTCTTGATTGTCTTTCAAACCTTTGTGATTGTACAAACATGTTATTTTATTTTTAATAGCTTCTAGTAGTTGAGGTTATACCAAGACCACTCAGTGTCGCAAAGGGGAGGATCTTGGTCAGCACCTAGATTCAGGATAATTGGAAGCCAGACCCTCAGGCAACAGGTATTAAACAGGTATTAAAGTATGCAAATATATACAGTCCTGTGTGACTGCAAGCATAAGCCCTGCTGGCCACCAGAGCCAGGCAATCTGAAGACGTTCCATGGGTGTCAGTCATAAAAATTGTGGTTGCAGATGAGTGTAAGAACCCCTTTCTAGGAGATGCTGATGAGATGTAGTGAGGTAGAGAGAGAGTGCAAAGATGCCATCACCTGGCCTGTGTTCCCTGAGGGCATATCAGTAGCTTCTATATGTCTGCCAAACCTGAAGCCTACCCCTAAGACTGAAGCTTCAAGACTAAGAAGTAGGCCTCTTTCATGGAAAGGCTGGGGCTTTGCTTCAGTTTGCTGTCTGTGCGGAACCCTGGGGGTGGTAGCCTGCCACAAACTGTCTCTCCTATTGTAACAGTCTTGTGGGACCCAGGAATGCAAATACCCCTGGCCACCAGAGCCAGGCCATTAAGGGGTATCCCCTGGGCAGCAGCCACAAAAACCGGGGTACCAGATATAAAAACTGGAATACCAGACACATATAAGAGATGCCATCTGAAAAATACCGGTGCTCTGGAGCACAGCAGAGGGAAAGTACACAGATAATGCCTGCCCTCTGAGGTCTCAGGAAAGGTTTATGGTCAGTCCTTAAATGAATGTTTAATTAGAAGCCTGTACCTCAGGCTGCAACTATGATGATAAACTAATGGGAATCTTTCCAGAAAGATTGAGCTCCTAGAATTGTTGCCTCTTGCTGTGCCCAAAGGATGGTAGCTGTTTAAGAACTCTTTCTTTTTGGTTACAGTCCTGTGGGACCTGGAAGCATAAGCCCCACTGACCAGAGTCAGACAATGTAGACATGTCTCATGGTAGTAGCCACAAAAATCAGGACACCAGAGAAGGGTATAAGCTCCTTTCTATAAGATACTAGTGAGCTGGAGCAAGGCAGAGGGAAAGTGCAAAGATTGCATTCACCAACCTCCATTTGAGAGCCTTTTTCGTAGGCACCTGTAAGTGTGTCAAATCAGAAGCCTGCCCCTCAGGTCAATGCTCTTGGACAAGCAAATAGGCCTCTTTTTCAGAAAGACTGGGGGTGCATTTCAATCTGCAAGATGCAGTGCCCTGGGGTGGTAGTCTACCAAGGACTGTCTCTCCAATTGTTACAGTGCCATGGGAACCAGGAACACAAGCTCTCCTAGCCTCCAGAGCCAAGTGATCAAGGGGCATCCCCTGGGTGGCAGCTGCAAAAACCAGCCACCATACGTAAAACCTGAGGCACCAGATGTGTGTAGAAGCTCTGCTCTGAGAGATACTGGTGCCTTGGAGCACAGCAGCGGGAGAGTGTGAAGATGCACCCACTGGCTGGAGTGGGGCAGAGAGGAAGTTCAAAGATGACACTTGCCCAAAAAAGGAAAAAAGAAAAAACGAAAAGGAAAATAAAGAAATAAAAGATGGCATCCACCTGCTTTAGCAAGGCAGGGGAAGCTCCGGGAAGATGGTACCCACGAGCAGTAACATGAAGATGGAACCCATGAGAAGGAGAAAAAGAAAGATGGTGCCTATTGGCTTTAGTGGGCAGAGGGAAAGAAGGAAGATGACACTTCAGCCTCCCTCCCAGAGACTATCCCTGCAGGCCCCTGCCCCTTGGACTAATGCTTTAAAATGAGGAAATTTGTCTCTTTCACATAAAGACTGGGCACTTTTCAAAGGGCTGCTTCTATGCTGGGCCCTGGAGTGGGTGAGTCTGCGCAAGGTCCCTTTAAGAGATGTTCCTCAGTTTGCCATAGGCCATGGGTCTCGTAGACCTGAGCTCTACTGGTCTTCAAAACCAGATGTTTTAGGAGTTTGTCTCTCACGTGCCAGTCTTAAAAATTGGGGTGCCTCACTCATCAAGCCATGCTGAGGCAGCATCCCACATACCACAACTAGAAGGCCCCACAACTAAAAATACACAACCATGAACCGGGGGGCTTTGGGAGAAAAATGAAAAATAAAACCTTTTTAAAAAAATTGGGGTGCCTAATGTGAGGTGTGAACCTTTCACTCCTCAGAGAAAGCTCTGATTTTGAGTTCTCCATCGATTGTGGGTCACCACACCCAGGATGGGGTTTATAGCGAAATTCTATCTCAGCCTGTCCTACCTATTTTGATGTGAGTTCTCTCTGGTTTGCCTTATATGAAGGAGTCACTCTGTCATTTTTTAGTTTTTTTCCAGAGGAAATTGTGCTATAGATAGCTGTATATTTGGGTGTCTGTGGGAGGAGATGCATTCAGACTCTTCCTATATTGCCATCTTGAACCAGAATCTTCTGTCTTTTATCCAAGCAGAACTCTCAGTATTCTACAAATACTTACATGGAATCACTTCACTCTTCTTCAAGATGCAACCACATTTGAGGTAAAGAGTAATAGCTGTTTAACTTCGCACTGATCCACAAAACACCACATCCAGACGTTATTCTCTCCTCAGATCTTTAAGGGGATGTATAATAATAGCAATCATAATAGCCATGCATTTTATTATGCTGGCTGCTTTGCCCTACTTATAGACCAGAGGCACAACTCAGTAACAAAAACATTATAACTTTTATAAGTACTAAAAGAATTAGCCCATAAAACTATTAGTCATCAAATCCAGTCAATCTCACATTTCCTCCTTCTCCTTCACTTCCTCAACCATGAGGATGAGTGACTTATTACATCCTAAGGGGATTTTGTGACCATTTCCCTTCTATGATAGCCAAAGCACCCTCGCAGATGTGTTCTCTATGGAATAGCTCTTTTCTTAGCCATGACAGATATTTAACACGTTTAGCATCATGTCTAATGCTTTGGCTTTTAGGAGAAAATATGATAATATAAAATGTCTGGGACAAGAAATCTAAATTTTGAAATCTTTAGGTTCTGGTAATGCACTCTCATAGCATCTTGTATTTTGCCTGTCTTTCCCTTATCAAAGTTGTAATCGTATGTTCATTCGAGCAGTTATTTGTTTAATGTCTGTCACTCGTCCCAAGTGAGCTCTGAGTTCCTTGAGGGCAGGGACTATGTCAGTCTAATTCAGGAATATGTCCCCAACACAAAGCATGGTACCTGACATATTTTCATTGTACACATCCCCTCTGATGTCCTGAGGGCTGAATATATGAGTATAATCTTAAAAATATTTTTCATATGAAAAGATGATTGACTGAAAATGAATAAACATCTCCAGACCTGAGCCTAAGCTGTTTGTTATAATGCTATTATAAATATGCTAGATGTACTCAGAACCAATACAACTTCTTTGGTCAAGTGCAAGCATGCTATTAAAAAAAATCAATAAAGAGACTGGGAGGCCAGAAGTATTTCTTTCTAACTGAGATTGGTTAGGTACAACTTTATTACATTTTTCTGACAGTAATATCCTTGGGGACTGTCAAGTATGTTCATCTAATCAATTGTTCCTTCTCTAACCACCTCCATCTACTGAAATTCATCCTCCAGTGCTCAGATATCAAGCACAGACATGGTGTTCCCATAGGAGGTGCTTGACTACAGAAGTTATGCACCCCGGTGATCTTACTAGTGTATTTGTTTGCTGAACTGAGGAATTTTGCGAGGAAGTGATGGTGGATGAAGTTGTTTCCAGATGTCTGCAAAGGTTTTTGTGGTTTGTGGGAACTGACTTTGCAGCCTGGAGCCACAGGAACAGGCAGGAAGAAGCCTTGGTCAATAACTCCTTGTTTTCAACCTGTTTGACAGTACTCTTGGAGAAATTTAAACTATGATGCAATCATAGTGGTCGTTCTTCAGGAAATGAGAAGAGGCTAATGCTGTCAAGAGGCATTTTTTTCTTAAAGTATTAAAAGATGAGTAGCTCAGATCCTTACAGAGGCACTGGGATGTAACATCTTTTCATGAACTGTAAAGTGGTTAAAACTCAATTTGATAGAATCCCAAGGATGCAGATTGCTCCAGGGAAGGGAGAGTGGAAAGAAAGAGAGTGAGACTTGACAGCACTTAAAGGGACTTCAGCTAGGAGGTTTTTATCAAAATCTTGCAACTTTGTCCAAAAATGCCCTCTTAATACCTTTTTACTTGTTTAATTTTTAAATTTAATTTTTTTTATTATTGTCTATTTTGGAGGCTAAAATAGTCAGATGAGAAATGGATCTGGTTTATCTTGGGCTCCCAAGTCACATGAATGTATTCCTCTTTCCTTGGTAGCCTTCTTTAAAGCAGCGGAACATCTGTTACCTACACGTCCTAATTCAACCTACTCCTTCTTAGCATCATAGTATATGCTCCCCAGTCCATTCGGTCCTTCCTAGTGTCTCTACCACTTCCCTGGTTTAGGTAATAAGGCTAGAATTTACAATCACCTCCTAACTGATCTGTCTACTTGAAGTCTCTTCCTTTTTGCATGCATGTGTGTGCATGTGTGTGCAAGTATGCATTATCCCCATACACATACTCATATACACAGGACTATCAGAATGATTGATCTTAAAGACAGATATTATTATGTATTTACCCTGGTTTCAGTATTTTCTCATTTAAAATCTAAATTTCTCACTTTTAAGACTCTCTGTTGATTTCACTCCGGTATCCCTGATAGAACTCAACATGATCTGCCGTATATCCTATGGCATGTTACGGCGTGTTATGGAAGCATTATCCTCTCCATCCAGACTGTGAATGCCCAGAACTCAGAGACCACATCTTATCCCTGTAACATCGAGGGCACAATTCTCACATAGTAGGTGCTCAATAGATACTTGCTGAATGAGTGAGTGACTGTGTTCAGTGATTTTTGAGGATTTTCTCACTTAGGCTATAAGAAATCTGAAAAAATTATCCTCCTCTCCTTTTTTTCTCCCTGTGAGATGAATTTTTACAAAAACCTTTAACAAGATATATTATATTTCTCATCTCTGGATAGTTCTGAAAGAACTGCTTTAAATTTTTTTTTTTTATTTACACGCTTTCCTGATCTTGTTCACATTGTGGCATTTCACATTGTAAAAGGCACACAAAACTCCTTTGGCTACATTGTAAAACCTTTCAGACCTATTTTGCAATTATTGACTCTCAACAAGGCTATATCATGGCTCCCTCTGGGAGATTTCTTATGTATTCATATCCTCTATAGTACATGGATTTCTATTAACTTTGATCAGAGGGAGGTGTCTCCCCTTTGATTCTGAACTAATTCTTCTTGTCACTTATAAAATGAGGAATCCAAACATTCCTTATCCTAAATCTCTGAGACATGCTACAATTCAGAATTGTCAGCCTTAGGAATTACTGTTGCTTCCTCTAATCAGTGTTGTGTACAAAGCTGCCGCGCAAGTACCCAGACACTGCACCTTAGAATGGCAATGCACTTGAATCTTTCAGAGCAGAGGCTTTAAACTGGATCCCAGTGACTCCCAACATTCGTAAAAGACTTCTCAAAATCTTTCCAGTGAGAAAAGCTACAACCTCTACCAACTTTGCTTATATCTATTTTGTATAACTTAGGTTCTAAGTAAGATTTTACTTTGAAAAATAGCATCCATAACAACAACAAAATTTCCAACGCTAAAAACAGTGAAATCATCTATATTAGGGGATAAATGCAAAGGCACGGAAACCTGATGTTAACCTTCAACAATCCTTCAAATACTAGAAGCTTTTTAACACCGATTTCTCATTTTTCTTAATGCCTATCCCATCTGAAAGTTACTTATAGAGGCAGAATATTATTGGTTTCTTTCATACCATTTCCTCCTCATAATATGGTTCAAGAGTCTCTGAGTATTTACTGAGTCCCTCTATGTGCCAGATATTACATATGTTGCTAGTTATAATTAGTTGAAACAAATAAAAATTAGATATGGTTCCTGCTATAGTCTGTATATTAGTATTACTCCCAAATTCATATGTTGAAATCCTGACTCACAAAGATGATGGTGTTAATAGATAATGCCTTTGGGAGATGATTATGTCATGAGGGCAAATCCTTCATGAATGGGATTAGTGCCCTGATAAAAGAGGCCTCAGATAGATCCCTTGTCCCTTCTGCAAGGTAAGAATACAAGAAGTCTACAACCTGAAAGAGGGCCTTTACCTGACCATGCTGGCACCCTGATCTCAGACTTTTAGCCTCCAGAACTGTGAGAAATAAATTTCTGTTGTGTATAAGCCGCTCAATCTCTGGTATTTTGTTATAAGAGCCTGAACCTGAATGGCCTAAGACAGTATCAACCTCATGGACCTTATTATCTAGCTGATGTTACATTTTGATATGCATCATTTCTGATACCAAGGAAGAGCCTTTGGTTCTGGGTTGATTAGTTAGTTGTTTGCTTTTTGGTTGGTTGATGCATCCTTTCATTAATTTGACAAGTAAGATCATGGCAGGGCTTGCGTTGAGACTAGGCAAGATGGTGAAATGGTGCTAATTGTTCTTAGATAATCAACAGTCTTTGCCAATGATGCACTGTGTTCCAATTTTAAACAAAAAATGGTTACTTCTATTCTAGTCCTATATTTAGCATTTTTCTTCCATTTTTCTCTTATGTATTTTTTCTGCACTTGTACCTTCCTACCTCTTTGGAGGACAAAGATTATTTCTCATCCATCTGTAAATTGCTCCATTTCCTACTGTTTCTAGTGCAATTATTTGCATGTGTAGGGTACTCAATAATATGTCTGAAAATACCAGTTACTATATTTCTGCATTTCTGACTCTACTGGTGAGGAAAATGATTGAAATATTGCAGGTTTTTTTGAGCTTCATGTCAAGTGCTATCTGGATGGAGAACTATTTTTAGCAGGGACATTATATCAGAAATTTATACATCAAGAAAAGGGTTAAACTGGGTGACCCCCAGGCTCCTTCCCCCTCTTAATTTTTATGATTCTTTTTACCGTGCAAGGGGGCAATTTTATAAACAGAAAAATAAGCTTGCCTTTGGGTGTTAGGCTTTCACATCCTTCGATTTAAGTTTGCATTAGATTTACTATGACCATTAGCCCAATGTCCTTTGCTTTGTAGTGAAAGTACCCAGAAACTTGGCTCTGCTTTTCAGCACAGAAATGCCTTTGTCATGAGCCATCCTGCAAAGATGTCTTCTTGCGCCTCTATGACACCCACTTTGACCCAGTCTTTTTTTTTTTTTTCCAGAAGAAAATTACTCTAAGATGTGTGTAGATGTGATTCTCTTTGGTTATGTATGTGTGCTGCCATAGATTTGTTTCCTCCTCATATTCCTTGGGCAGATACCTCTCATACAGTCATTTAATCAATATTTATTGAGTACTTCCTGGCTTCCCAGTGCTGCTCTAGATGCCTTGGTAGAGTCAAAGAAATAAGAGGGCATGCCCTTGGCATTGTGGAGCACAGTCTAATTGAGGAGATCTATAAAATAACTAGAGAATGATAATCTCAGATGTCTTGGGACAAGTTTGGTATACTGGGAGAAAGGATCACCACACAAGCTAAAGGATGGTTTCAGGGGTGAATTTATTTATTAAGGAAGACTTCTTGGAGTATAGACTTGTCCTTAGATTGATGGGGATCCCGTTTGTGAAAGTGGGCAGTAGAGGGGTGGCATGAGCCGATGAAGAAAGGTGAGATACAAAACAATAAGGCCAGGTGATGGGAAATGGGTTGAACCAAAAGATAACACACATTTTGTTCAGAGACAAAAATGAAAAAGAGACCGGTAGATGGCCAAGATGATGAATGATTTTGCAAGGAAATTGGTAGAGCTTGTATATGATGTGATGGACATCAGGAAGCCACTCTACATGATTTGGATTAAGTGAATATTGTATTTGAGATAGACTTAGCTGTAGGTGGGGGAGGAGCAGAAAGATAAGAAAGCCATCTGAAAGCTGGACACAAAAATCCCCCTCTGATGTAATCCATTATGCATTATCATGGTTGTGGAGGTGAAAGAGAGAGGACAAGTATGAGATATGTCTGGATTTGATAACCAATAATTTTATAGGCTAATTCTTTTGGTGATTTTTAGTGAAGTTCTCATGTTTTCTTTACTGAATAATGCCTCTGGTGTAAGAGTAGGGCAAAAGAATGAGCATAGCAAAAGACATAGCTATTATGATTGGTATTATTGTAAAATCCCCTTGAAGACTTGAAGAAAGAATAATAGTCTTAATGTGGAGTTTTGTGGGCCAGTGCTATGTTAAACAGCTATTACTTTTTACCCAAATGTGGCTGCAAACTGAAGATGGGTAAAGTGAAACCCAAGAATATGGCCTGTAAAATATTTAGGGAACTGCTCAAATAAAAGGCACCATATAAATGCAAGGTGTCATTACTAATAGTCATAACATTTTATTGGTTGTTATTGTTGTCTTGGAAAGTTTATAAGAACTAATTGCAATGGTAGCTCATACTGCAGCCATAAACTGTAAGAAATAATCTTTTGAGTAATAATATTAGATATGTTCAAAGGCAGCTAAACAGCCTTTGGAAATAAACGAGACTACTTTGATTTTTACCTGTGACAATGCACAAATCTGGCATTTTCTGATTTGGAAAAGTTCTGAGTCTGGAAATTAAACTGTCAGATTTGAAAAGTATGGGAATGTGAGGACCAAAAACTGTTTAATCAAAGTGCTAGATACTTTTTCAAAAGAGGTAGGAAATAGATTGTCCAATAACAACGTAACTGTGTGAAATGCATCTTCAGAACAAGGAAAGATGGAAGAAGGCAAAGAAGGCAAGAGAAACCAGAGATTGATTTTCCAACAGTTAAGAAAAAGAAATTGTATCTCCTTTTTTCTTGTTTTCCTCTATTATGCCAGACATAACATCCATTGTTAAGTGAACTTTGTGTTTACCTTCAATTAAAACACTACCTTTAAAATTTGTTTATAATCCAATAATCCAAATTTGTTGGTTTTCAGAATATTTAATGACAAATCAAAAATGTATTACACACATCATAGAGAGAGAGAGAGAGAGATTTCCATCTGTACGTTTGAACCATCTTATTCCTGCTATAAAGTGGTAACAGAAGGTGATGGCAAATAGTTTACGAATCTTTTAACTCCTGAATGACTAGTGAACATGTGGCACTGGAATGTAAGTTCTAAAGTTACTATTAATGTTTTCCAGTGGACCTTTGTTATCCACAAATTGGTCAGTGTTTAGCCATTTAATTGACAGACTAAAACGCCTGCAGTATACATCATGCCCTGTTTTTCTGAGTTTGGGAGAAGCAATGAAAAGAAATGCAATGGGATTTACTCAAATAGGAGCTTCTTTGGTTTAATCAGTGTTCAGGGCAGCTCCACCTGGATCTTTTAACTAACATGAAATTCGTGTTTGTAGAAATGAGTAGATATTAAGATCTTTTGAGAATTTAGTAGACAGCACTGTTGACAGTTTATTTGGCTCTTTATGTCTTATTTGAGGCGGTAGAACTCTTTTTCTCTCCTTTCAGTCATTTCTCTCCCTATTTTCCAGTAGTCGCTGTGGGTGTGGAAACTTTGTTCTGTTTCCTGTTATGAGGGAGGGGGAAGGGTGGCAAGGGAAGAAACAGTTCACGCAACAATGCTAGTATAAGTAAACTGATCCTCACTTTTAGGTTACTGAGCAAAGCTTGAATCATGACACACAACATCGATAACCCTAATGATTCTGGAAGCGGGGCTTCTTGAGAGAATCATTGAGAGCAACTGTTTCCATTTCTATCCCATATCCTTTCTACAATATTGCTACCATCTTCCATGGGAGTTTTCAAATGCTCTGAAACCTAGGTTTGAAATTATCTTTATCCTCACTACATTTTCTCCTCTCTGTTACAAACTTACCAAAAAAACATCGGCTGTTTGGAAAAGCCCAGGAACAAATTCCAGATCTGGTTCCCATGGATATTCTTACCTCTAGCAGAAGTCAGAGACACATAATTAGGTTAAAAGGACTTAAGAGCTTTCAATAATTTTTTTTTTTTTAAAGATTGGCACCTGAGCTAACATCTGTTGCCAATCTTCTTTTTTTCTTCTTCTTTTTCTCCTCTCCAAAGACCCCCAGGTTATGGTTGTATATTCTAGTTGTGGGTCCTTCTAGTTCTGCTATGTGGGATGCTGCCTCAGCATGGCCTGATGAGTGGTGCCGTGTCCGCGCCCAGGATCCGAACCTGTGAAACCCCGGGCCACGGAAACGGAGTGTGCCAACTTAACCACTCAGCCACTGGGCCGGCCCTTCAATAAGATTTGAAAGAAAAACCTTAAAACAATGGAATTGCTAAACATCCAGTTTTGCTTCTCACCTATTCTGCCTGGTGAAATTTCACCCCTGTTTGCCGTCCAGTTATGGAGAATTGTGAACATACAGACAGCCAGCTAGGATTGCTACATTGTCAGAGGTCGTATCTTCTTTATTCACCAGCCTATAACTAGAAACTTGCCAAGTACCTGACGGGATGTAGAAGATCAGTTGATACTTACCGAATAAATTTGAGGAGAGGATGTGATAAAACTGTTCTGTGTTATGATTGTGTTGGCAGTTATATGACTGTATGCATTTTTCAAAATTAATAGAACTGTATACCAAATGAATTTATTTTATTGTACATAAATAAAACATTTTTGAATGAATACATGCTCATGTCATAAAGGATCCATGCATGCCCATTTACGCTCTTCATTCATCAGCCATTTTTTGAGGAACCACAATGCACTGGGCGCTGTGTTGAACTCCAAACGGATACAGGTAAATAATCTCTTCCCCTCCCCTCTGGGAGTTGGTCCTCTCTTCTCTACTTGCTCCTTACTCCTACCTCTCATAGTTCCCTTTTGTTGTTACCTTACCTTACTAGGGTCCATCTCATGGTTCCTTAGAGGACGAGAGTGTTCAGAGGTTCTGGATCCTTCGGGCTCAGAGATGCTACAGCAGACTTAAAATGACCTAAGGCTAGAATGAAGTCCTATTTCATGGGATATCATGGGTGACAAGTAGTTGTGCAAATATATTTTTTAAAATATGTTCCATGTTCAAATTAATAAATAAAAAATAAAGCCATCTGGTAGGGCTCATTTGTATTAGTGCTTTGAATGTGGTTCTCAACCTGGTTGCCTACCTAATATAACCCAATTTTGTTATAGTTTCCATTCTGCCATGATTCAATGCAAAGTGACCCTTTCTCCAGCTAAAAAATTCTGAGTAATCTAAACTAACCATAGTAATTTCATTCCTCTTCTCAGTGATTGGTTTATAATTTAAAATAGCAAATACTTATTAAACATTCAATATGTACCAGATACTGTTCTAAGTGCTTCTTTGTATTTACCCCATGTAAACATCACAGCAATCCAACGAGGAAGGTAGTACTGACATCCTCGTTTTATGGATAAGGAATCTGAGGTACAGAGAAATAAAGCAATTGCCCAGAAATAAGCAGCTATGAGTTGCAATGTCAAAATTCAAACTCAAGCCATCTTATTCTGGTTTTTATGCTCTTAACCACCATTTTATTCTGCATGTGACCCAATTCTGGCCAATGAGATGTGAGAAAAAATTTGTTCAGAATTTCTTAGAGAATTTCCTTGCACCTGAAAATTGAACCAACACAGAGAGGAGAGAATTTCTGGGAACCACAGAAAAGCAAAGCCAACGATCTGACATGCCACCCTGGATCCTGCCCCACCTGTGTACTTCTTATTATGTGAGATAATAAACAACCTCACTGTCTAAACCCTATGTCAGGATTTTCTCTTCTTATAGTCAAATGCATCCAAGCAGTTTTTAAAATTTTACTTTATTTTATTTTTGGTGAGGAAGATTGGCCCTGAGCTAACATCTGTTGCCAATCTTCCCCTTTTTTTGCTTGAGGAAGATTGTTCCTGAGCTAACATCTGTGTCAATCTTCCTCTATGCTTTGTATGTCAGATGCCACCACAGCATGGCTTGATGAGCCGTGTGTATGTAGGCCTGTTCCTGGGATCTGAAACTGCAAACCCCAGGCCGCCAAAGCAGAGTGCACAAACTGAACCACTACACCACTGGGCTGGCCCCCCAAGCAGTTATTAATATATTGAATGCTAATCTCACTCCTTGTCACCTCGCAAGTGTGTTACGTGTGTTATCTTATGTAACACTCACAACCTAAGATAGGTTTTATTATACCCTTATGTAGACTAAGGGTTAGACTAAGGGTTATATAGACTTAGATTAGTTAGAGAGATTAACTAATTTGCCACAATCACATAGCAAGTAAGAGGCAGAAGCGAATATACTGGACTCTGGAACCCATGTTCTTAAACCCCCTGTGCAACTGCCTTTTTCAATGATAAAATTATTCCATAATAATAACCTTGTCATTTAGTGCCTATAATACAAAGCAAGTTTTACCTTTTATAGTAGGAAAGTCAGATATACATAGGTATAGACATATCTATATTTATATCTATATCTATAAAGCCTCTTAAATTAGTCAAAGAGCAGCCAAATAGCAAGTGAGTTCCACTATCCACCTTATGCCACCAAGAAATTAGATTGAACCATAAATACTGGGCTCCTCTGATTGGCTTATACAACAAGTTAAGGCAATTGATAACTGAAATTTTTAACATTTTTCTTATTTTTTCCTGCTTTTAATGCAGGTTGAAAAAGTTTCCAAATTGAATTTTACTTCATTATGCTTACACATATAACTAATCTTAAATATATACTTGCTTTTTATTGCATTGCCTTATTGAAGAGGAACTTGAAAACTTTTAGTGTCTTAGAAATCTAAACACTATGGTAAAGCACACAGACAAATACAAGAAACACAATAAATGGATTAAAGACTAACAGGAGAGCTGGCTGTATGATCATGATTTCTCATAGATGAGGTTTAGCCCATTAATTGTTGATAGCTATGGGCTTTGGCTAAGAAAATTGCCAGTGCCCATCATTGGTGTTTACAAGAAGTCTAATGAGAAGCATAAGCTTTACTCAAACTCACACCCATTTATTTAAAAAATGTTCTGAGTGGCCCGCATTAAAAACAGATGAGTCTAGTTTCACAAGACCCACTGACAGTAATCAACAGCCTGAGTCGGGGGAAAAATAAATTAGACTTTTAAAACCTTTTCACTGAAATCATCAATGATTCTTCTGATCCTGCAAATAATGGAATGAGTTTAAAGAAACAGAGTTATCATTTGGAGGTGTGCTTTTAAAATAAAGAACAAGGTTATAAAAATCAGTTTAGTTTCTGGAGGGCCTTCCTCATAAACAGTGATGGCTTTCTCTGTAGGGAGTGGAGTCGCTGTTGGCATTGCTGGGCCCTGGACTTCCTGGAAGCACACGGAAGGGCTGTATTCCTGGAAACACACAAAAGGGCTGTGTTATTCTTGGCTATATCTTTCATAATGGGAGGCAAGGAGGGAGAAGGGTGTGAATTGGAAGGGAAGCAGATTCTGGAAGCTTAATCTATGGCGAACGCCTCAGCCCCTGTGGTCAGCCCTTGACTAAGCCTCTCTCTCATTTTGTTTTCTGGTCGGGATGTAAACTGGAAAATAGTAAAGGGTCTTTAAGAACAACTATTCCACCATTAGGTTCACTAGAGGCCTTTTAGGAAAAAAGCAACTTAAGTTTTGGTGTTTCTTGCCTTTTTGTTTTTTCTCATAAGCCTTTTCCCAACTCGTAAGTGTAGAGAGTAAAACTAATCAACAAATCAGTTTTAAAGGCTTCTATGTCTGTCCCTTTTAAGAGAATTTCCATTGTAGAAAAAGACGGCAGTAAGACAGTAGAATTAGATTTAGTATTTAGAACTATATAATAAATTGTACTGTACTTTTTGGTAATCAAATTAAGAAAATGAACCTACAAATATCTTATCTAATCTGTAATGGCTGCTTGATTTCTCCTAAGTGTTAATCACTAATGGTGGAATTTTAGGCATCAGTGGGGGAGATGTTCAGGTCATTGAGACTGTCCTGCACCCCGTCAACTCACACCACAGGGATGAACACATATTGCATGGGGTATGCCAATCAATCTTGTCAGGACTCTGCAAATTAAGTGCTCAGGGATCAGAAATATGCAGAGGAAAAGCAGAAGAAAATGCCTCCCTCCACGTGACTTTTGGAGGACATCCTTAGAGGTTGTAAACATCAAAATAATCTCATTAAAATTTTACATCATATTTCTGGGATGCATTTTTATCAAAGGTCTATTTGGCAGTCATGGTGAGGGGTGGATTGATTGGAACAAAACTGACAGTAAAATGATGATGTTTTTTTCTCCCTTATTTCAAATGTAAATTAATGTCCTTTGATTCTTGGGAAATGCAGCCATAGTTCTGCCACTCAAGATGGCACAGAGAGAGCTCCCCTCCAGGGAGTCATCTCCTGTCCCCTCACAGACACATTCAATAAAGAATTGAAAGCCCTCAGGGTATCTTCCCCAAAACAAACACAGTAGTGATGGGCTGGTGAGTCCTTTGTATTCTTTAGAAAAACGAACAATTTGAACAAATAATTTCCACTAATATATCTTAAAATACTGTAAGAAGAACAGTCCCACTTGCCCTAGGTACATGAGATCCACCTGCCATCTTTTGGGACGAAGTAGTCATTCCTTCTTTGAATCTGCCCTTTCCCCAGTCCTCTTACTTTCATATCCTGGCTTCATGCTTGCTCCTTTCCTCTCACCACTCCTTCACCCATTACCCAGTGCTGCTCCTTCTGATGGCTGTACCGCTGTTCCTACTCTGCCTTCTGTCTTCTCTCACACACAGGTTTATCTCTGCCCTCTTTATGAGTTGGCTCAGCTTAATAACTCTATATATGAGATGACAGCTGGGAAGTGTTGAGAAAAAAACATGCCAGAATGTGTCTCCATGGGAGTAGGGGCAGTATATGCCTTGATCACTAATTACTTCCTCCGTTTACATCACTTGCACAGTGATGGGCTCATAGCAGGCATTTGATGGATGGATGGATGGATGAATGGGTGGATGGAGAGACATATGGACCAGCTACAAAGGCTATACATACTTCATAAGATCCTGAGGGCTTTCTCATTTCAATTCACCTTGATAGTTTTTGCACACGTGTACACATCTTTCTCTCCACTCTTTTTGAAGAATAGATTTGTGTAACAGCCTCTCAACTCAAATGATGCTGTGAAGAAATGTCTTCATATGCAACACAACTGCACAAATTGTTTAAGATCTAAGCTGAGCAGGTTTGATGATGTGACTCAGGTCACAGGACTTTGCAGATGGTCTCTGAACAGCTACACTAGATTATTTTTTCCTGGTAGCAGTGATCCTGTGTTCTGGGAGCCTGTGGTCCACCACATTTACAAAAATTACGTACACACACACATATGCATATTTGGCCATTTGGTGTTATTGTTGTTTTATTTGTACTGAGTGCCTATTCTTGCTTGCGATAATTATATAAGCTGGGAGACAATATAGCATAGTCCCTAACAGCATAGACTCTGGAGCCAAATTCTGTGAGTCCACATACTAGTTCTGCCACTGGGTAACTTTGTCAACATGGGAAAGTCACTGAAGCTCTCTGTGCTCTCTGTGCCTCAGTTTCCTCATCTAAAAAATAGGGCTAGTAATAGTACCTGCCACCTAAGGTTTTTGTAAGGATTAAATGTGTTAGTATGCCGGACATGCGGCAAGTGCTATATAATGGGCAGCTATAATGATATCAATTGGGGTATAGTTACAATAGCAAAAAGTGCTGAAAGTGTGTTTTTATCTGAGTAACAGTTACTTCAATAGATCATTCATTCATTGATTCGGCATGTCATTCAGCATTGACATGTGGTAGGTATTATAGTAGTCACTGGGGTTGCATAGCGAATAAAATAGACAAGTTCCATGCCCCCCCATAAAGATATCTTTATCTATCTATATCTTTATCTGTATCTGCATATCTATATCTAGATCTGTCTATAAGATATTTTCAGATGATAAAGGCCCTAGAGATTATGCAAAGGGCTAAAAGGATCCGGAGAGCCTGTGTGGGATGGGAAGACATCAAGAGCTCAATAGGGGGAAGCCAGTCGTGCATAGAGCGGGGGAAGACATTCAAGGGATCAGCAGTGCAGGGCCTCTGGTGACAAGGAACTTGGCATTTTTGCAGCATAGAAGCAAGGGGCGGGGGCGGCGACAGCAGATGAGGCCTGTGGGGTCGAGTAGAGCCAGCCTGCTCTGCTCATGTTTTTCTCATAATTAAAATAATCTATCTGAATCTCCCTCAAATTTCCAAGGCACAGATAGAGCCCAAGTTTTTCTTAATTACCAACTTCTGTTAGTGGATTTCTGGGGGGGGGGAATATATATATATATGTATATATATATATACACACACACACACACGCACAGACACAAAAGGCATATGCCTGTCTTTAGCTGAGCTTCTGATTAATCCAGTTTTAATCCATCTACCTAATTGTGCTTTGCTATTTTCTCTTTCTTTATCCTCCAATTGCTCCACTGGGTAGGGGGTCTTGAGGGCAAATACATTCATTATGTCGCCAGCAAACAAGATAGGAATCTCACTGCAGGGGACAAAATTAAATTTACAGCTTTCCCTTGTACATGTCATCAACTATTGATTTAACACAAGAGGAGAAAGCTGCAATGATGGGGCACAAGTGCAGTGTGGAGCCAGGCTCTGGCAGAGGAGAGGTCTCGGTTACTGCAGATCAGCCAGGTTTCTGAGACCAGCTCCTGTCCCTAGCCACAGGGCGAAGGTGGGTAGACTTGCTTTATATGTTGAGTGTACAGAATTTCAATCTTGGATTATTCCCTACTCAGACATACTCATTTTATGCCTGCACAAAGCATTAAGGGATCAGTATGGGGAGGGTAGGTTTGGTGAATGTTTACATCTATCTCTGCTATATTAGAGCTGCATGGGATCTTTTTAAAGGTTACAAGTAAGGAGTCAGGCTCAGAGAGGCAACAGTTGATAAAGGCCACCTACTTGTAAGTAATAGAATTAGTTCTCTTCCTACAGGAAGCCTTCTCCCATACCTCAGTACTAAATAGCGACAGCTCCTTCATGTTCCCCTAAGGCCACATACATGGCAGTTACGTTGTTCCCTGGTATCATCCTCACTAAGCTAGAGGCTCCTTGAGGGCAGAGAATGCATCATGTGCATGCTTATATCTAAAGGGATGAGAAGAGGATCTGAAACATCAAGGCACTCCATATATGTTAGTTGAATTAGCGACCCCATGTTGATTTCAAATGAGACGAAATTAATTATAACAAAACATCTTTTATCCGAAACATCCAAATCTTCACCTGAAAACCTATTCTTTGTCCTCACTCATTTCCTTTACTATTTGGCACAACTCTCAAGAGATGGAGTCAGGAATGAAAGGGAAGGAGAATGGGCTAGAATTTCAAAGAATTTAAGTAGACTGTCTGTTGCTCCATTCTTCCTAATAGGGCATTGTTGGCTGTTAAGTAATCTGACTGTGGAAACCAAATGCTTGTCGGTAACTGCATTTTGTGTAAGTAAATAGGACAGGGATTTAAGAAGTGAGATGCGTGATTGAGTTAAAGAGCACTGTTATCCAACATTAGTATAAATATTCAACATATTCACGATACAAAGGACCCAACTCAAGCTGAGAATTTAGCGGGAACAAGGTTAAAATACAAAACAAACGTCAGTAATACTTAGAAACCTTTTCTAGCAAACTTTAACCTCAGCTATGAATCTGTCTAGATAACTCAAAGACTCTCCCGAATGCATGTGTGATTCCTACTTCTGAATGTGAAAGCATTTGAAAACTGTAAACTGTGTATGTGTGGCCTTCTTTCTTCTTCTTTTCTTTTCATTTTGTTGCCCTCTCCTCCAGGCTCTCTCTCTTTGCCCACTGACCCAGAAAGTTTCAATCACCTGTTGTTCCTAATGGAGCCAGTGAGCAAGAAGTCCAGGGTTGGGGGACAGGTGGGCTGACAGCCAAGCCATGGCAGTCATAACGAAGCCTGTGCAGGGAGCACCATAAGAGGGAGAAGAAAGCCTAGAATTGCCAGAACTGTAGATCACAGAGATTTATAAAGGCTTGGGCATCTAGCAAAATTATAGTCTTGGAAAGCAAAGTATATATACTCACATACATACATACACATCTGTATGGACAGAAAGACAAAGTTGTGACAGCAAAAGTAACACAACCAGCCAAGTAATCCCGATCTTTTTATTTATTTTGGATGAAATCTGTAAAGTTCTTTTGCTAAATTCTTGAGAAAAATGGTATTAAGATAGGGGGTAGTGTGGTATCGTAAATTGTGCCTGAGATTAAGGATCAGAAATCCAGGGATTTTAATCCTAAATTAACCCCTGATTGATTATATGACCTTATTAGATGAGCTGCTGCTTTTTCATCTATAAAATTGTGACAATCAAAGAAGTTGAGCCCACAGAGGCTTACCCACAAAAGGAAACTGAGATGTGCCATGTAGAGGCTAGCTTTTTAAAACATTATAATAGAGAATAGTTTCCCAACTCTGATGACAAAGTGAGTCATGGAGAACAAACTAATGAGCTAACTGAGCTTTCACTATATCCTGATATCACTGAGGAAAGATTTAGAGGCCTTGGCTCCGGAATCTATGCCTCCCCCTGTTTTCTAGCCAGAACCAGTTTTCTAGGGGACATCCTCCCAGGATCCAAGCAAATTCCCCAAGCTGCACAGGTCATGGAATATTGCCAACACCAACCCACACACAAGACATGTGGACTGCCAATCACAGAATTTCTAAAAACAATTCTCTAAGACAAGTTAGTGCCAGCCACATGAAGTTGTCTAAGACTTTAGTAGGAGAGCAGTCATTTGTTACAGACTAGCACTAGAATTCATTCTCATGTGCCAAAATGCTAATGTGAATGTGCGGAAAGAACCTTTGTCTCTGGGGGCAAAGGAGGCGGATCCATTAATGTTCTTTCTTTTCTGCCCTACTTCCCTTTTATTTTCTTTTCTGCTTGGGGGTAAGTTATTTTGACATGATTATGCACTCTCATTCCAGCCCCAAAATCCACTATTCCCCACCCTCGCCTGCCAAACTCCATCTGTTTAGTCTGTGTGTGTGTTTGCGTGTGTGCATTTTTTAGCTTTTCTATCTAAATGCTTCTTAGAACAGGTCCAATAAAGATAAGGCTTCACATCCCTGCTAAGCCTGGCAGAGGAATCCAGCTAATTTTTGAAGGAGAATCTGCTGCGTTGTCTCTTTTTAGTGTATGAATACTACACCCTGATGCTCTTTGATTTAGAATATTTATTGGCACTAAACCCATCCATGAGATAACTTGGAATCTCAGTTTTTTGTGGCTTTCTTGTCAGCATTTCTCAGTCAGCATTCCTAGTGTTTGCTTAGGAAGGAGAGGTCTACGGATTTGGGGGAGCTGCTTAAGCCCATCCTACAGCCCTTTCTAACACCTAATAAGGCATATGTGCCTGAACTGACTAGCCACAGGAAAAATAGTCAGGCTAACTAGTTGGATTGCCACATGGTCCAACAACATACCTACTCCTCTGTGTTCAGTCATTTTAAATACAAATAAATGGAGATAACCACAGATGGTTCATTTAGTTCACCCTATGAATATGGCATTACTCGCTATTTTCAGACTGGGATACGAATAAAAACGTTTACTTTGATACTACTGATAATGTAAAATCATACAGCTATATGCACTCATGGATTGAATAGAAACATCCTGCAGGAAATGTTATTACATGCTATTCTTATTGAGATATAGTATCACTTCCTTCCTCACTGCAGGGGTACAGTGCAAAAGAAAACTGCGTGTTCATTGTCCCCAAAGGACATTCTAAAGCTGAACTCTTCAATGTGGCAGCCACTAGCCACATGTGGCTATTTAAATTTAAAATAATTAAATTAGATAAAATTGAAAATTCAGTTCCTCACCTGCACTAGCTACCTTTTAAGTTCTCAACAACCATGTGTGTCTAGGGTCTACCTCATCAAAAAGCATATACATAAAGCATTTCCATCGTTGCATTGGAGAGCACTGTATTCTTTCTCTAAATGTAGTCTGTGCAATTGTTCCTTCTGTTTATTAAAAACACAAATTTCTGGCCCCATTCAAGATCTACTAAATCAGAATCTCTGGGGTGCAGCCTTCAAATCTGCATGTTAACTAACTTCACAAATATTTTCTTTCTGCAATGAAGTTTGGAACGCTTCGTAGACTATGTCCTTACGTCCGTTACGCCTTCACATACCAGTCACCAAAATGTTGCCAAATATATTTTATTTTAAAGAGTTCTCCTTTGCTTGTTTCTATTTTGTTATTTTCTCTTTTTTTTCTCATTGAAATATGTTTTCCCCATGTATTTTGGAGTCATAAAGTAATTCCCAGCAGGAAAGTAACTACTGAATGGTTTGGTTGAAGTGACTAGCAAGAATCTTTAACTCTTCTCTTTGCCAATGACCGCATTAGCAAACATAACCAGAGAATAAAGTACAGAGCATAAGAGCAACTGAAGAAACTAAAAATTCTCAATGAAAACTTCATAAATCATAAAGTTTTTCAAGTTTTCAGTGATGCCCTCCTCCTTTTGTCAGTTCTTTGATTATTTGCTTTCACTAGAAATTATAAAGAAAGGTAGAATTGGGTCTCAGGGATGAGGAGACTCTTAGAAACCATCTTTCCCATCCTGCTTGAATTATGTGTATGCCATCACAGAATGATCATCTAGTTGGGGGGCTACACTTTGCCTTGTTATAAGAATCACTTTTCTTGGGTCTGGACATGGTTAGAAGGTTCCTCAGGTGATTCTGATAATCAGGCAGGTTTGGAAACCAGTAACCTGAACTATGATTGATCCCCTCTAGTGGTCCACATTCACCCTCCTTCCTGAGGTTGCCTACCCAGTCATCACAGAGTCCTAAGAATACTCTTCCTTAAATGGAGTTGAACTTGTCTGTGAGGCCTTTATCCATAGGTCCCAGTGCTGCCATTTGAGGCTGTATAGAATATGCCTAATTCTCCACCCAATACCCCATTCACAGAGTACTTCTTTGTCAGTGCTACAAAAAGCACTTTTCCACTTGATGCTACCAATCACATTCTGCTAGAGCTTTCCTTTCCCCTGGTTACATCCTGATTATGACTTGCTTTTTGTAACCATTTTATTTTAGATATAGTACTGTGTCATCTCATCATACTGGTCTCTCTCTTCCAAAAGATTTCCAGTTTAGTTGTATCCTTTTAAAATGTAACACTCTGAATTATTATTTTTCCAGTAAAACCTGACTTAATTCATAATATTTAATTGCTATATCCCCAAGACATCATACTCTCTGCCCAGTGAAAACCCGGCACCCTTTTGTGAGCACTGCTGTTCATCTTGTCACCCCTCCCAAACCCCAAATGTGTATTTTGCTAAAGTCGCTACTGGATATATAGATGGATAGATAGATAGAAATATAGCTATAGATGTAAATCAATAAGTGTTCAGATAAGGATGACCGGCATTCCTTCCTCCAATGCCAACCCAAGTTAGAAGAGTCATATGTGACCTCCTGCATTCTTTTACTCAACTTTTAGGATTTCAGCAGTGATATCTGTTCCTTTCTGTGACAGGTAGTACAAACCTATCTAATCAGTTCTAACACAAGTCAGTCCTAGAGGTCTCTTTTCTCTTCTTTCATTTTCTTTCCTGCAGTGCGGTGTTATGGGTTTGCCATCCCCTGCCTGGGAACTCTGAATGAGACCTAAAGAGAACTGGAATTTTCACCAGTGTCCTAAATCACCATTATTAAGTCCAAAGAGCACATCCTGTACAGGAAAATTGCAGCAGCATATGGGCAGCCCCCTGCACTTCATATGTTATCCATCACATTACAGAGCCCTGCCACATGTTCCTGGAGCGGCCAGGGAAGGACTTGGCTCTGTGCTTGCTGAGTAGGGCCTCTTAATCTGTTTTACAGCAAACAGTTTTGCAATTACTGTGGGCATCATGGACCCAGCTGATATTTGAGCTTTGTCCTGACAAGTCTGTAGCAAATAAACATATGACACAAAGGTAGTACACTGAGATCAATGGAAAAAGGAACTTGAGAAATGGAGAAAGGGTTGATTGGTTACAAATAGAGATGGAAAAAAATAGACCTCAGTGCCTGCCCTCATGAGAGAGTCCAGGGAATGAGAACAGATATTAATCAAATAGTCTCAGAGATAAGGATAAAATTAGAACTATCATAATGCTTCACACACGTGTATTGGGCTGAGTCTGCAGGGAGAGGTTTTGTCTTAGCCTGATTGATAAAGAAAGGCATTCATGATGAAGTGATAGGTGAGCTGAGACCTGAGGCCACGACCCACAAACATTTTTGGTACCATATACTCCAAATATGCATTCATTATCTGTAAATTACCTGCATATGTTCCTACCTATGGATATTTCAATATTTTCAAAGCATAATTTACCTTTAAGTTTAGGTAAAAGTAAATACAACTCAAAGCTCTTTTTTTTTCCTTCCCAGTCCCCAAAGGACTGTCTGGCATTCCTCATAGGATGCGCACATCACACTTTGGAGACCTCTTTGAGAATGTCAATAAGCTGACTAAGCAAAATGAGTAGGAATGGGGGAAGACTATGTGTCAAGGCCTTGAAGAAGGCAGGAGCAAGGTTATGTTTGAGGACCTGAAAGGAGCCCAGTATGGATGAGAGGGAGAGGGTGCCGTTAGGTGAGACTCAAGAAGAACTTAGGTCCTGATCAGGCAGGGCGTTGTCAAACCCATTAAAGTCAGGTTATTAACCTAAGACAAATGGGAAGCTGTGAAAAGTTCAATCAGTGGGTGAAAATATTCCACTGGAGTTTTGAAAAAGTTATTTGAACTAATTGTGGAGAATGGATTTTACCAGAGCATATTAAACCTTGAGCAACTGATTTTGTCAGTGAATGGGTCGCTTAAGATAATTTAAAGTTTATGAGATTACTCTTTGTGTTCCAAGCTTTATTATTAAAAATGACTTTATAAATTAGTTCAAGGTACATAATGTACCAAGTGGCATAACAAATATAATTGCATTTCTGGTCTTGCAGTTCCTCAAGGTAGGCCAGTATATATTTGTGATTGATAATTATCATGAGAGTGCTTATCATCATCATTCTGAATCACATTTCTCTTGGCATATTGCTTTATTGCCTAAAAACATATAATAGAACAGCAAGTATGTGTTTTACTTACAATAACTCTGTTAGTCCTCAAAACCACACTTTGAGGTACGTAGGCCCAGGAAAAACACATTGGGCTGCTCATGTTATAGGTTATCATTACAGATTATTCCGTGGTATGGGCTATTTTGGGAGATGTGTCAATTTTTTGGAACAAGTGAACACAGATTTAGAATGCTTGGTTTGCTAGAATTTTGGTTGGTTCGTTCGTTTTGATGCTCTAAAAAAATGTTTGACAACAATTTTATATAAAATTTATCTCGGTTTTCCTTTCTCTTATTTACGGAGTAAATCTACCAGATCTCGTTAGCTAAGGTAATGAGTGAGTTGTTGCGAGTTAGTGTAAATGTTATCTTTTAGACTAGGTTTTAGTTAAAGGCAAAGTGTTAAAACTACTCTGAAAGAAATCTCTTGAGATCGAATTAAGAAGTTTCTAGGTTGAGTGCCCCTTTGCCTCTGGAACTGGTTCTCAGCCCAGTTGAGAGAAAGAAACAATCTAATTGACCCAATGCCAATTCTCCTCTAAATAATGTGACAGCCCACCCATAGTTTTCTATGAATTTGTAACTGCATTATGGTTACCATCTTATCAAAATCCTTATTGTTCTGGATTAAAGCCACTGTTGGTTTTAGGCGCCATCATCATTCTGTACAAAAATAAAAATAATTTTTTACACACTGCTACACTGCACTTGGGAAGATGGACTGTAACTCATTTAGTAAAATGGGACAATCTGAGGGTTCCAGGTTGATCTTATTGCTTCTCCTTAACCACTAGAATCATTTTTGGGAAATGTGTGCGTCCTCTCCGGCACCAAAGCTATTTTCATGCTTGTTGAGTTCTTTGCTTAGTCAATTTACTAAAAAGATAGCACAGTTTGATAAGTCATCTTTTCTTAGGAAAAGGCAAGCCCTCCATAGCATGTGGCACAATTTAGAGCCATTATTCAGGAGAACCCCTGCAGAGCTGAGCTCCTAAATATGGAATCACTCTCATTTTCCTATAGTTGGGCTGAATCGCTAGCTAAGTCATGTAGGTGCAGTCTGAGAAACCCCTTTGAGTTCTCAGAGAGTGGAGTGGCCAAAAGATAACACAGGGGCTTCGGCTTTGGAGGAACATGAGCAGAGCTTGAAATCAAACTCCAAGGAATTTTGCAACAGTGCATATAGTGGTTTTAATATTCAGATTTTTTTTTGAAAGGTAGTTTAAACATTTTTTTTTCGGTTTTAACAGTTTTATGACTATTTGTATATCATTAATATAGGTCCTTTTTAAAGAATGAAAGATAGTTTAAAAAAATATCCATAATATTATGGAAAAGTAAACACTGATAGTATTTTGACAAATTCTAATCTCTTTTAAAGCATGTATTTATTTATCTGTAGAGCTGAGACCATGCTCAGAGGCTCTTCTTTAATACAGACATTCTTTCTGTGCTTCATAGTGTATAAGTGACAAAACCAGTGGGATGGAATACAGAGACCAGATTTTAGTGCACACTTTTCTTTTTTTTTTTTTGAGGAAGATTAACCCTGAGCTAACTGCTGCCAATCCTCCTCTTTTCGCTGAGGAAGACTAGCCCAGTGCTAACATCCATGCCCATCATCCTCCACTTTATATGTGGGACGCCTACCACAGCATGGCTTGCCAAGCGGTGCCATGTCTGCACCTGGGATCCGAACCAGCGAACCCTGGGCCGCCAAAGTGGAACGTGCACACTTAACTGCTGTACCACCCGGCCGCCCCTAGTGCACACTTTTCTAATGATATGTTTATAACTTTAGATAAGTTTTATGTATGTGTGGATTTATAATGAATTTTATTTTGGGTCTTATTTTTCTGTTTTGCTAAGTAGATTGGACTTTATGTTCTCTGGATCTCCTACAGGTTCCACCTCACATGCTCTTCTGTAATTTCAATTACCACCATTAGAGTTTAATCTACATGAGACTATTGACCATGTGATTTTTCTTCCTGTGTATCTAGATCCCTAAAACAGTGAGCCTGGCACATAGATGTTGCTCATTCAATATTGTCGATCAGTTAATTGTTACAATAAAGGGTCTAAGTGGACATGCAATCAATAGCTTTTCTAAGTAATACAAGCTCAATTTCTTACAACTGAGGAACAGTATAGCAAAGAGGTTGAGGCAGTGCAGTGCTATGGTTGAAGGGGCAGACTCTGAAGGCAGATGGCCTGGAAGTACACACCAGCTCCTCCATTTACTGGCTATGACGTTCTGCACATTCCTGAGCTTTAGCTCTATTGTTTAAATGTTTGAATGCGGGTAGCAATTGCACATAAATTATAGAGCGATTACTAGGAATAAATGAGCTTATACATGGAAAGCACTTAAAAGGGTGCCTGGCGCCTAGTAAAGCCCTCTGTGAGCGTCTGCCATTAGTCATAGGGTGTATTGGAAGTTTACAAAATGAAAATAAGCAAGAAGAATGCCCTGGCATTTAAAAATTTTAAAACATAATAAAATTAAAATAACTTTTGCACCAAGAGTTTATATCAGAGTTGAGGGGCAAGCCCTGTGGCCAAGTGGTTAAGTTCGTGCATTCTTCTTTGGTGTTCTGGGGTTCGCAGATTTGGATCTTGGGCACTTACACACCACTCATCAAGCCGTGCTGTAGCAGCATCCCACATAGAAGAACTAGAAAGAACTAGAATGACCTGCAACTAGGGTATACGACTATGTAGTGGGGATTTGGGTAGAAAAAGAAAAAAAGAAGATTGGCAACAGATGTTAACTCAGGGCCAATCTTCCTCACCAAAAATAAGCATACCTAAGAGTTTATATCAGAGATGATCTGGAGCAGGAACTAAACAAGCTTGGTGAGGAAGAACAAAGTCCAAGAATTTTCTTAGACTAGAATTTAAGGGATAGTGAGGCGGGCCTGAGGTCTGGTCTGGAGAGGTCAGTTAAACTAAAAAGGAAAGAAGAAAACATCGAACAGAAATATAAGTAAATTCTTATTCCTTTGTTCCTCAACTAATTGCTGGTCTTATTATGGCTAGAGTTTTGAGTTACTTCTGGGTGCCTCACTTATAATGGAATGTGCACCTATTCAACCTTCTCCACATATCTAGAGGGCAAGCAGCTAGCAGAGTTTGTGAAGTGGGGGCGTGAAAGGGGTTCTCTAGGCTGTGTTATAATGAACAGATGAAGGAAGCGGGAGACCTGTTCCTCCTCAGTTGAGTTCGTCAAGTTCCTGGAGTTTAGTCTCCGTGGGCAAGTCCCTGGACATGCCAAGTACTGTGTCCATTCTGAGGTTCAATAGTAAAGTCAATTTTCCTGTCCCTCCCTCCCATCATCCCCAAATTTAAGCTGAATAGGGACAAAATTTGCCACCCCAAAATGTGTCCTTTTAACATGAGGATTATTTTAGGTTGATTACGTTCAAGAGACAAAAGATGCAGAAAGTTTTTCTTGTTACTTTCCCCTTCACTGTCTAAAAGATTTTAAATAAATGGCTTATAACAGGAACAGAGCTATCACCAGAGATATCTACAAAGAATATGAGCTAAGTGGGATGGGGAGACTTGGCAGAGCCTAGATATCAGTGTCCTCTCCTGGTTTCATTGTCTTTGCAATGTGGGGCAAACATTTGTTTACCAAACATTTGCTTTTCCTTCTCCATATGAATTGCCTTCCTACTCTTTAAAGTCCCAAACCACTACCTCCCCCACCCTGCCCCCAGATATGACATCCTGTTTTGTTTTTAGTTGAAGATGATATTTAAGGTTGTGGCCTCGGCTGTTTTGCTGAGTTACTCAGTTTTCCTGGGTTTCTTCCGTGTGTACATGTTACTAGACCTCATTTGATTTCTTCCTGTTCATCTGTCTTCTGTTAATTTAATTTATAGATCAGCCAGAAGAACCTAAAAGGGTAGAGAAAAATTTCTTCCTCCTCTACAAAACACCTTAAGGGAAGAAACTTGAACTGAAGCACAGAAGAGGCATAATAGATATTGTCATACTAACAAAACAAAACAAAAACTCAAGACGTATGGATAGCTGTCTTCCATATTTAGAGTTAAAGTGAATTTTATGTGCTCAGTAATCACACCAATCTCCGTCAGGTCTCTAGGCCTCCAAATATATTATTACCTCTGCTTGAATGCCCATTCCTGTCACCTGTACTGGGTTAACTCCTTCATATTCTTAAAAACTCAGCTGACGTGTTATCATCCCTAGGAGACCCCTTCCCACTATGTTCTCTCCACCTCAGCTCTGCCTCAGATAAATAAACATCCTCCTTTGTAAGCCAACAGCACTCTATGCATATTTCCCTCATACTCTAATGTGACATTTGTAAATCCCACCATTATTTTTCTGTCTTCCTCGTTAAATTGTAAGATTTTTGATGTCAAGGACTTTGAATTTCAGCTCAATATCCTAGGGACCTACCTTTACTCAATGTAAGGAAGGATTTTGAAATGATAGGGGTTAAAATGGGCACTGGTTAAGGATGGAAAATAGACTGACGATGTTCTCTAGCTCATCTCATCTGAGATTGTGTGGTTGACTCTTCAAATCCTTAAAGCAGATCCGGTAGAACACTACCTCAAAATACTGTAGGAGCCAAAGATAGTTTACTTAACATATGCTAAAGTAATGAAATTGCATTTCTTTAATATATTTTGCAATTTAGATTTTTACCTATTCAGCAGGTTTCTCTTCTCTCCAAATTAGTAGTTTTTATTATACCATTACATCCTCATATTTTTTCTTTATATTTTAAACCTTGCCTCTAACATTTTTGGGTCAAATTAAAACTGTTTGTTTCCTTTCTTAGGGCATTTTCCACCCCTTGAGGTAGATAGCTATTTGCGTCTTTTCATCACTTCCTTAATCATTCTGACTCCTATCACTGTCATAAAACTCCTTTGCTTGGCCCTCAGCCCCATGCAGTCTCCAATGCTTTCTCCCCATCTCCAGCTTTGCTTTGGCCAGTCATTTTTTAGTGATAATAGGAACACTGTTTTCACTTTTTTTTCTGCTACCCTGTCATTGCTATTTGAGTTATCTCACCTAAAGCATCTATTTGCAGTTAAAAAAAAAGTCATCATAGTTTTGCTATAAAATACCTCCTTAATTCTTGAGGCTTTTAAAAAGTTCTTTAAACCAAATACCTAAGGGTAGTTAAGTCCAGTACAGGTGCAGACATTAGACTCAATTATCAAACGATAGCTAGAGTACACTATAAGGGAGAATAATTAGCTATTTTATGAATTAGAGATCTATTTATACATTGAGAATTAAAAAAGTAATTTGTTGACGTAAACTCGGCTTTGATTTCTTGTGTTAGTTTAACTGAAAGTGATGAATAAGCTCAGGCCCCTGCTGTGAAAAGCAAGTGTGTGGAATTCTAACACACTCATGAGGTCAAAAGTGTGTAATTTACTAATTAAAGTACACGAAACGGCTTTAATGAAGTCCATATACTTTTGAATCAGCTTTGTTCATTCAGTTCAACATTTTATAAGTCAGCTAATAATTGAACACGTTAATTGCAATCAGATTAATGAATGTAGTTATTGCTTTTTCCATACCCTGAGTAATATTCAATACTGTAGTTAGAAAGATATTTGCTGTTTCAACAATATACATTTTTGGTAGAGTTGTAGGTATACAGGGCATTTTCATGTATCTCTCAGCTGCTGAAGTCAATATGTGTATTAGAAATGCTTCCAGTCACTCAGAGAGCCCCCTTTATTTTTAAAAAAAGATATTAATTCAAGAGCTCCATCAAAAGAGAAGTACATCACCATCACAACAAAGTCTCTTTCCCCGAGATCTTGCCGAGTAACAGTACATATTCAGATAAATGAACCACTGAATGCTGTCTGTAATAGCAACAGCTGGCACCTCTCAGATAACGCTGAGCTGCCCAGCCCCCATAGATGAGAAAACAGGCAACTACTAAGTTGAAGTTTTATAGATCTGAAGTCTGCTGAATACCCATTGAAAGAGAGCAAAATGTGCATTAGACCTCGCTGACAAATGCCCAAGGTTCAGGCTCTCAAATAGTTTTGCAGACCAACAAAAACAGGAGTGAAAGGGATTATCTCCATCCTCAAATTTTCAACATGGTCAAAGGGACTGTAAAATCCTTCTGGTGAGCAAGCCAGGTTTAATGGTTGGGAACAAATGCTTCTTTAGTCATAGTCCAAGCCTTTTGGATTTGTTGTAATTTCCTGTTAGGGACAGCAAAGGCAGTACACAACCTCTGCGCCTACCCTACCCTGCTTTGCAGCCACCTTTGCCATACTGTTTTCTCCTCCTCTTTTCTTTCCCTTTCTTCTAGCACAAATCTAACTATACTGCAGGGTCTCCTGGAGTCTGCACTTTGAGGGCATGAAGGCTACATTGTGATCCATTCACCACTATTCTGCACATAAACCCCATCTCCAGAGAAGCAAATATGTACTCAAACTGCTAACTGTAAACATAATTGGTGACTAGTGGAAGGTTGAACAGAACGCTAACAACAGCTCATTAGGGGCTGAATAGATGAGCTTATGCAATCAGTCGCTCTGTGGCTGAGCCTCAGCAGAGCAGTGGGCCTCCTGTTATAACCCGTCTTTTCACAGCCTGTGCCATTTGTTCTATTGACTTCTGTGATTGCAGATAGCAGAGAGTAGGTGCTGTTCTCCAAAATCAGTAGTTTGCTGTATGCATATAGCAAATGGCTGATGTTCTTTTGAAACATACTGAGGACTCTTGTCCAATATCAGTTACTCATTTATTCTGAGTCTGGAATAGACTTCTTTCTGTTATCCACCTGCGTGTTAAATTGCTCTGACAAAAGCATTACAAAAGGCAAGTAAATTTAGTCTATGAGATCACATGGACCAAAGATGTTGGATGGTTTAGCATTATCTTCTTGTGTCAACTTGCTACGACTTATATATCCGTGAGTTTCCCCCATGGCTTGAACCTATTCAACTGCCTTGAACCTATTAGAGGCTAAGTATCTACTTCTTGAGCACTATTTTGTGCCCCAGAGAACTCATTTTATTTGGAATTGGATGTGACTATAAAGGTAATATGACCAAAGTCCTTTATGTTGTAGCAACATGTAAGATTTTTGATTCGAAATATAGGACAAGGTAAATTTCGTGTGTTACTCCTCACTGTGCTAACTGGAGTTCTTCCTGATAATCATAATCCAGAGAAGGTGAGCAGGAACCACCTGTGTGACGTTATCTAAGCATTAATCCAGATCTGCAAAGTGACTCCCTGTTCCATTTAAAAGGTCATTGGCTAAATGGTTGATTTGTGTCAATAAATAATCAATGACTCTAACACAAGTCTTTCTTCTTTGTTTTTTTGTTCTTGTTGTCCTTGTTTTTTAATCAATGCTGAGGGTACAAATGCAAATTGGACACCATTCCTCATGAGTAGAAGCATACATTTTTATAGAAAAAATATCAAGGATTAGTACATGATGAAGAAAAAGAATACCAAAAAATGCCACAAACATACAAGAATAGTGTTTGCAGTTCTTAAAATTAGATGAACTGTGGGAAAAATGTGCAAGGACAAAAATTATATGTTTGTTTCATTCAAATTAAGTCAAAGAATAAGAAGAGCTAGTCTCAGACAAAAAGGAAAGAATAGAACCACTTCCTTCCGATTTTGAAATTGTCATTTGGATAATGGAGAAAGATTTTCAAACTGGAAAAATGAAGCTCAAAACTTGAAGAAATAATGAGATCATCTAACTAACTCAAGTGAGTTCAATTATCCTTGGCCAGATGAAATATGCTTGACTGCCTGCTCATAAAATCAATAAAACTGATTTGGGATTTTAAAAAATCAAGGATAATAAACCAGAACATTAGAGGTGGGAAAACTTGGCCCCAACTTTTTGAAAAAGAGTAAGGAAATGGATATCCCCCAGAGAATGTATGGCCTGTTACCAATTATTGAAAAATGTTACAGACAAATTACTAACTTAATTGTGAACAAAGAAAGTGGTGATCACTATGAGCTAGGATAGGGTCAATAAAAATTGGGTCATGTCAAACTGAACTCATGTGCTTTTCTGACCAACTTACAAAACTTTTGATTAGAAGAATGGAGTACATGTTGCATAGATGAATGTTAGCAAAACATCGGAGAGTGTATTGCTGCCAGAATGGAGAAAAATGAATAGAATTTTGATAAAGCTGAGTTCACCTAGAGAGAATTTCTTAAAGCATATTGTAAGGATAATTGTTTCTGTGAATGGATTATATGAGGATATGAAGTATAGAGACTGGGTGTTTAACAAGAATGTGGATGAACATATATAACATGCTGAATAGTAGACGTGAAATTTTAAAGGTTTTTAGGATTTTAGAATAATGATACAAATCTCAGAAAATAAGACTGAAAGAATACATGTCAAGTATGTGTAAAAATCTTTGACTGTCAAGTTGACTACAATTTCAATTCAAATCAATAGTCTGACAAAGTTATATCAAAAATAAAGTATAGGTTACAATAGAATTGGGGGATAATTATCCAACTTTACCTCTGGTCCATGAAACATTAGAATCCACAGTTTGGTAGGACCCTGAGTAGTCATCTTGCTCAAATTTTTAAGACTCATATGAATTCCTTCAACAACAGTTCTAATAAGTTGTGTTTCAGCCTCTGCAATACCACAAAAACAACGCATTCCATTTTTATATAAAATTGTCCTAATGTTTTCTTTTAGCCCAAAATTGATTTGCCTGTACCTTACCGAATAGATATAATTCTCTTCAGTTGAACTGTACAGAAAAGTCCTAATCTATCTTCTATCTGACAACTCTTTTGGTATCTGAGAATCTCTTTCATTACCCTTGTCAGACTGTATTTCCCTGTGTAATATACACTGTCATGTCAACATCTCCTCCTTTGTTAGCATTTCCATTCATTCATACAACATGTAGTTATTGTTCTAATTGATATGTTAGTATTAGTGATAGAAAGAAAAATAATTTTTCTCTTCACTCAAGGAAGCGTTTTGTCCAGAAGGGAACAACATATTATTGACTCTTATTGTGCGTATTGTCAACTAAGATCTGAAAGACCCCTTTTGTTTCTGCAAGTAATAGCAGCTGCTAAGCCATGTCTCACCTATTTTACCCATGCAAATAGTTCAGTTCCAAGTCCACTGGAAAAGAGATGCTTCATGGTTTGGTAATATTACAGTTTCTTTCTTTCTTCCTTTTTTTTCCTGAGGAAGATTAGCCCTGAGCTAACATCTGCTGCCAGTCCTCCTCTTTATGCTGAGGAAGACTGGCCCTGAGCTAACATCCGTGCCCATCCTCCTCCACTCTATATGTGGGACGCCCACCACAGCATGGCCCACCAAGTGGTGCCACATCCGCACCCGGGATCCAAACTGGCGAACCCCAGGCCACTGAAGCGGAACGTGAGCACTCAACCACTGGGCCACCAGGCCAGCCCTATTACAATTTCTTAGAATGTGTAAATTCAAAGCAACCAGCATGTATTAGGGACCAATTATATGCCAGGTACGTCGCCTACTCTTAAGGTCATCAGTCTAGTGGTAGATGGAGGCAATAAGACAAGATTCACATTTGAATGTTACGTGTTTTGGAAGACATATGTAGTGAATGGTATGGGAATAAACAAAGAGCAAAAACCATTTTGCTGTTTACTACTTCAGTGAAAAAGATTCATTAACAATTGTCTATGTGGCACTTGAGACTTTTTTTTTCTTTGAAGAAGATTAGCCCTGAGCTAACATCAGCCACCAATCCTCCTCTTTTTACGGAGGAAGACTGGCCCTGAGCTAAATCCATGCCCATCTTCCTCTGCTTTATATGTGGGACACAGCATGGCTTGATAAGAGGTGCATACATCTGCACCCAGGATCTGAACCGGTGGACCGTGGGCCACCGAAGTAGAGTGCGCAAACAACCACTATGCCACTGGGCAAGCCCCAAGACTTTTTTTTAAAGACTGTTGGTGTATGAAATTTTATTCTTTAAGAACTGGAGCTATTTACCTGGAGAAGACTTAAGGAAGATATGAAACCTATCTTTCAAGTAAGCAAAGGGCTACTATCGATCTATCTAGCTATCATCTATCTATCTATCTATGTTTTTTGGTTCTAGTTCTCTGAAGAACCCTGACTAATACAGAATGAAAATCCAAATAGGTCTAATAGACTTATTTCACAAAAAAAGAATAGGTATAATGGGAAAGAAGAACTATTCAAAGGGATAATGGATAAGAAAGTTGTAAGGATTTGGAAGGAAAAGTCCCAGGCAGAATAAACAAAAGTAAATTTGCATGAAGCCACCTTGCAGTGAAACTAAAGAACACCAAAGAAAAAGGTAAAATTTTAAAAGCAACCACACAAAATAAGACAGAATACCTAAAAAGAAATATCCCTTTAGTTGAAGCAGACTTCTCGTCAGCAACAATACAAACCAGAAGGCAATGGAATATTATCTTCAAAACGATGAAAGAAAATAATCATTTTTCTACAATTCTATACCCAGCTATACTATTATTATACAAAATCAGTTCAATTGTGTATGTATGTTTGTGTGTGTATATGTGAGTGAATATACTGTTTTAAAACCATGGACATATCTAGCACATAGAAAGGTTGAAAACAAAACAATGGAGGAAAAGAACAGACAAATTCAAATAAAAAGAAATATGATATAGTAACAGTGAAATGTGACAAAATAGATTTTTATCAACAGAATGTAATATATCTGAGTTGGTATGTAGCCAAAGGAAAGTTTTAAATTACATCCAGATAAATTTGACCAAATTACTCAAAAACATTGACAAATATAAAAGTAGTAGGAAATTCAATATACCCTCACTTAAACCTGTCAATGAAAAAGACCAAAAAAGAAGTGATGATATAGGGAATTTGAACAACATAATTAAGGAGTTTAAATATGAGCATGTGTAGAACCCTGAGCAGAGCAATTGGAAAATACATATTCTTTCCAAGCACGAATGAGTCATTTTAAAAACTGAGCACATAATAGGTCTCAAAGGTAACCTTGGTAACAATGCAATGACTTACCCACTTCTCAATCTGATATGCTGAGAGACTAAAAAATACACTTTTAAATAGATAATGTATCAGAGAAGAATTCACAGTGGAAAGTCCAGAATATTTAGAACCTCATGACTATAAAAACATTATATACCAAACGTGTTAAGATGCAGCTAAACTAATTTTAGAAGGAAATTTTGTCATATATTACAAGTAAATATAATTTAAGGAAGTAAGACTGGAACTCGATGAACTATTCACTTATACCTATTATGGAAGGAAATAATTAAAGGACAAGGCGACAGATTCATGAAACAAGTAATAAAGAGATAGCAGAGAAGGTGAACAAATTCAAAAGCTAATTCTTTTAAAAAGGCTGATAAAATAGAAAAGTCTATGCAACGGTTGATCAAGTAAAAAAGACGAGACATAAAAGTGATAGGCATAAAAGGGGACATAATTAAAATATACTAGAAAATTAAAAACCATAAGAGCAACAAACAACTTTATGCCAACCTGTTTGAAAATTTAGAAAAAAGGGACATTTTTAGAAAAAATAAATGACAAAACTGATCCAAGAGGAAATGAAAAATTAATTTTTTACTATTTTTTTACTACTATATTCAATTTGGTGATGGGGACTACACATTTTCTAAGGAAAATGACTAAGATGGCGAGAGGACTTAAATCATGTCCTAAGGGTCATGAGCTGCCTTCAAATATCTGAAAGGGTAGCACACTAAAGACGGATTAAGTGTGTGTATTATGCACCCGAAAGAGAGAACTAAGACCCATGTACGAAAATCATGGATGAATAGATAGCGTGTCTTTATGTTGAACTAAAATTTAGCAGTCAGATCTGTCAGAACGTGGAACGCCTTATTGGTAGAGATTATGCCTTCTGGTCTTTGAGGTGCTAACAAACAGGCTGGAGGAGTCACTTAGTGAGGATGTGGCAGAGGGGACAAAAGCATCAGATGAGAGGTTGGACAAGACATCCTTTTAGGTTTAATTTACGAACTGCATCTACTTTCCAGGTTCGCATAGATGGAACATGCCTAGGAAATAGTTTTTCACTAACCAATGATACCTTGTGGTTTGCCATAGGCAAATGAAAAATAAGTCTCTGGCACATTCTGAGATTAACAACTTTTAAATGTGTGGGATGGATGTACTAAATTCCTATAGTCATTAGTGTCCATGCTATGAGTGTTTAACTCCCAAAGAATTCATTCCATCACAACCACCAACTCACCTGCTACTCTCGCTGTGGGAGTGATTTTCTCACCGAGGGAATGCAGGTTGTGGTAGAGGATGTTGTAATGCACTGCCCAGATCCCCTTTTCTGGACGAGGAACCCATTCTCCAGCTGTGTGAATATTGGTGACTTAGGATTCTCATCTGATTCCTTCTTTGGGAGTTACCTTTGACCAAAGACAACCACTTGCCAAGGTCTCGCCCTTTCCCTGAGGACCACTGGTATTCAATGACTGGTTGATGAGGTTATTGTTTCCCTTGCTTAAGGGCTATACAGCTCTGACAGGCCATTTCAGCTCCAGAGCTTTTGCCAGCAAATCTCTGTTCCAGAGACTGTTTTCTGGGGAACCTGACACAAAGCATAAAGTCATTCCTTAGATCTCCATTGTCCCTTTTTATGGCATGCAGACGAGGCTGACCCTTATTTATAATTTTTTTGGGGGGGAAATTAGCCCTGAGCTAACATCCATGCCCATCTTACTCTACTTTTTTTTTATATGTGGGACGCCTGCCACAGCATGGCCTGAGAAGTAGTGTGTAGGTCCACACGTGGGATCCAGACCTGTGAACCCCAGGGGGTACCAAGCGGAAGGTGGGAACTTAACTTCTGCACCACGGTGCCAGCCCCAGAGGCTGACCCTTATAACCACATGAGGACTCTCATGTGACGTGCCTATTGGTACAGTCATTTAGCAATGTTAAGGAGTCATTCCTTTTCCTGCCTTGTTCTGTAATTTAACTTGGGATTGGGGGAAGTACTAATGAGAATAGAAGAGTGTGATGGAAATGGTGGGGAGGAAGAGGGCAAGGTGAAATACAAGGCTGAGAGTGTGCTATTTCTTTGTCCAGCTATAATGACATTTTCACCTTTATTTACTAATGCGTACCTTTCTGAAGCATCCCTCCCTCCATTTCTTCTCACCCTTCTCCCCATCCCCTTCTATTCATCTCCCTTCAACCTGCCCCAAAATAGAAGTAGCAGATGGCAGTTGAATGGTGTGTAATGGGGAGAACTCTGCTTACAACCAGAGGGTCTAGTTGGGTATCACAGCTCTGCCACTTACTGTAAAGAAATGTTAATGTAAAATATATACATAGTTTCAAATAAACTATAAATAGAATTTCAATCACCTTAAATCACTGTCAATGTATTTGAGACATTTTAGTAGAAATAAATGGAATTTAAGTCATCGGCTGTAACCGGTTGGGCCATGCATGCTCCTAGATATAAAGATAGCTTATTGCTTGAGCTAGCTTCACAGGGTTTTATTTTTATGACTCCCCCATTCAGACCAAGGTAAATCCTTTTTAGTTATCAAACACCAATGGTTTTCTCCATAGGAGAAAACTGCTGATCATTTTTCCTTCCCTTCTTCCTTTTTCTCCTACTCTCCTTCCCAATAACCTGAATTCCCTACCTTATTTGGGTTAGTTTAAACATTTTCCCTCTACAGTTCCACTTCTTAAAATTATGACCATCTCAGCAAACAAATCCCAAATACTTGTTTTATCTTTGAGCAGCTATGTCTTTTGGATAAAATTATGTGCATGGTTATTTTGCTATGAATCAGTTATTATCTCTTGCCTTAAAGTCTCTATGTTGTTGTGTTTTGTTGCCATCATATAACAAATATGAATTCTATTTTCTACCTTCTCTAGTTGCAATTTAGCTGATTTGGATTTTCAGAGGGATTGCTGAAAATTATCTTTTCAAACTGCTTGACCACTTTCTGAGATGATCCAGTCATTCTGGCCCATTCAGCACAAGATTAACCTCTCCCCACTGTCACTTGAGTGCGTGATCTCATCACATGTAAATAATTGTAATTGGGAAAAGAATTCAGTTAACGGTTTGACTTACTGTTTAAAAACAATCATGTGGTTGTTCATTCACTTATCTGTTAAAATGTGGTCCCATCTACAAAAACAGGTCTGGGTGCTCTAGAAACAAAGATTAATTTTAGAAACACTGTCACCTGGTGGTACATTAGAATTACTGCGCTTGGCTTTTTCTCAAGTTTTTTCAGTGTCCATGTCTACAGAAGAAATGAATCAACCTCTAAGAAACTAAACAGCGCATCTTAATGTACCAACTATAGTTCGGAGTGAGAACTACACAAACCCTTCTCGTCATGCCGCCATAAGACTTTACGACCCTCAGACCTCAGACCACTCCTCATTCTGAGAAGTCAACTTAGTGGTCAGGGATCCTTGTGTCTCCCCTCTTGTGTCTTTCATCATGTGTATTTGTAACTTGTATAATCTTGAAGGGATCCTGGTAACATTTTGGACTGATAAAACCATCTCTCTTCTCTTGTGCCCGTTTGCTGGTTTGTGAAAAGTAGGCCATATATGGTATAAGAACCACAGGCAAGATACTATAACCCAATAGAAAACTCTGTCTGCCATCACGATGCTCTCTTCTCTCTAGTGAAATGAGTCATGGAATGCCTGGCCGGCGGGAGAACAGAGAGCAATGTGTTGTCTCTTGCTGCAACTTTCCCATTGCCCCAAATGCAGGGACCATGAGAAGCATTATAGGTCTAAAAATAGGCCCCATATGCACTATAATTAATTGGTCTGGATAGGCTTTTAAGGAGGAAAATAAAGGCTCATAGGTTGATAATGAATGACTTAAGCAAAACAGCTGTGCATAAAATCTTGCCTCATATATTTGGCAATTAGCTAGCTTGTTTGATCAATGAAGACAGCAAAACCAAACATTTCATCCGCTAGGTCGGCTTTAGGGGTGAAGAGATACAATTGAACTTTTTGAAGACAGAACTTAGTCTGTACCTCATGCTGTGAAGTTTGGTTGTGGCAGTTAAAATGGCTATTTGCCATCTTTGTTAATGTCATGATGTCTGAGGCAGATTGGCCTGGGAACCCTCAGTCCACTAATTGGTGAAGATTCATGTCTAATAGGAAAACTGAATATTTTGTGGTCTTGGATGCTTCTGATCAAAATAAGTTTTAATGTGAACAGTCATCCTTTCAAAAATGGTCACTGATAACAGGCCATGTTTGTGATGGCCCCAGCATAATAATTGCCTTTTTGTAAGAATTTACTGAGTGAAAGTCATGATGCTGCAACTACTTTTGAGTCTTCTGGCCTGAAGAAGATCAGGAAGTTACTGCTACCTTCAACAGTGGAGGGAATATGAGCAGATTCCACACAGGGCACTGTAAAGACCTTTCTGATAACGTATACATGTATATATATACACATACACGTATATGCATAATGCTCAGTATATATTTTTACCTGACATTGCAAACATCTAGGCCAGTGTCCTGATCAGCATAATCTCTGGAGGATACTCATTCAAACTGACTCAACAACAATCATAAACAAATTGCCTTGGCTGCTACCTGTCCATGAACTCCCCAAATGCCCCGAGCCAACATAAACAAACAGGCAATTGCATACATTTAGACTTCAGCGTCCAGGGCCATTACTCTCCAGTGCATCTTTTTAGCAATACATAGAATTAAGTTGATCAAAAAATAAGAACCTGGGCTGGCTGCCCAGTGGTGCAGTGGTTAAGTGCACATGTTCTGCTTCGGTGGCCCGGGGTTCGCCGGTTCGGATCCTGGGTGCAGACATGGCACCGCTTGGTATGCCATGCTGTGGCAGGCGTCCCATATATGAAGTAGAGGAAGATGCGCATGGATGTTAGCTCAGGGCCAGTCTTCCTCAGCAAAAAGAGGAAGATTGGTGGCAATTAGCTCAGGGTTAATTTTCCTCAAAAAAAAAAAAAAAAAGGAACCTGTGGATTTTCCTATAAATTAAAACTTTCTTCTGTGGATATTTTATCTTCTCTTTGAGTCATCCCTGTTCATCACTCTGTCTTCTTCCAGCCTGGAACCCAGACCACCATTCTGATTGTTGGCCCCCAAATCCCAGCAAGAGTAGTATTGCCATGGCATCTTTATGAGAACAGTCCTTGTGAAAGACATCACCCTCACTACTGCAAAGTTGTACCTTTTCAAATAGAGACAAATTGCATCAACTTTCAGAAAATTACTAAATGTAGATTAACTTTTTGCCTATTCATAAAATATTTCATTTCTGTGTTTCCATAATATTGTTCGAAACAGAAGGTAGATGCCAAACGTTATACCTGAAAAAAAAAATCCACAGCTCAGAGAGAAACTCTCGAGGATATGAATTATGTTTCATTTATCTTTGTATTTGCCACAATGACTAGTACAGAATAGGAGCCCAATGAATGTCTGCTGAATGACTAAAAGCCTTATCATCTTTAGCCTGTGTGACATAATAATTATTTGCCAGACCTTTGGAATAGCTTGGTTCTCTACAAGCTTGATATTTAAAGTGTGGTCTGTGCTCATTACCTGGGAGTTTGTTAGAAATACAGAATCTCAGGAGCTACCGCTGACCGACTGCACTGAAATCTACATTTTAACAAGATCCCCAGGTTTTTCTTATGTGAAAGCACAGCTTCTCTATCTGTCTCGTTCCTTTACTAGGATGGTCAGGCTTTGTTTTTCTAAGCTCTTGCCCTGTGAGTGTATTTCTTAGTTTTATGTTGATTCCTATAGGATCTTTATTTGAAAAGGACAGAGAAGATCTGTTTATTGCCTGTAGGCACAAGCATTCTCTTCTTTTGTGGGTATTCATTATCATTTCATAAGGCATCATTTTCTAGAATAATATGAACCTGAGCTTCTCTAACATAAAACACAATGGTCTCTGCACTAGAATGTAGAATGCTTCATAAGTATTTAAGACTTTTCTGTCTTATTTCAAATTCTTCTAAAGATCAATCAGTAATTCCAAAATAAATTGATTAGCTGGGACAGCTATAAAAAAATCAATTTAAACCTTGCTATTTTTTTCACCATGGAAGACTATGTTTGAATCATTTCTCAAAGGATGTATATGTTATATGTAACTTCATTGGAAGGGTAAAGAGAAAAGTAACTAGTGCAGATAGTTTCTTGATTTTCATGTCATTAGCCAAATTTTTATACTTGTGTTTAGTCTTAGAATGTACATCATTGCCAAATAAAATATTTATTACTTGTTTAAAAAAAGGGGACACGCTCATATATTTTAATTAGTTAAATTAAAAGTCTATAAATGGGTATAGTGAATTGAATGGCATCCCTCCAAAAGATGTATCTACCTGGACTCTCAAATTATAAGCTTATTTGGAATAAAGGCCTTTGCTGATATCTTTAAGATAAGGATCTCAAAATGAGATTATTTTGGATTAGAGTGGGCCCTAAACCCAATAAGAAGTGCCTCTGTAAAACACAGAAAAAGAGAAGACAGAGATGAAGGCAAGAAGGCCATATGAAGAAAAAAGCAAAGATTGAAGTGATGTGTCTGTAAAACCAAAGCATACTGAGAATTGCCAGCAGCGGCCAGAAGTTGGAAGAGGCAAGAAAGGATTCTCTTGTAGAACCGTGGAACCTTGCTAACACTTTGATTTTGGACTTATGGCCTCCAGAAGTATGAGAAAATAAATTTCTGCTGTTTCAAGCTACCAAGTTTGTGGAAATTTGATACAGCAGCCTAGGAAACTGATGGAATGGGCTAAATAAATCCATTGTTTGGTATGTATCAACTGAGTGCGTGGCTTTGACCTGATAACCCCCTTTCCTGCAATCATAGCCCCCTTACCTCACTTCATGTATCATATTCTGACCCTGTTTCTGCAAGTGCAGAGGCACACACATATGTACAGGAGGCAAGACACATGCACACACATGGATAAAAACTGAGAAAACAATAAGAAATAGAGAAGTGGACAAGAAGAGATGATACTGCCAAGAGTGGGAAAACTGACAGGAAAAGAGAAAAGCAAAGTGAGATTTTTAAAGCAACTTTTGAAACCATAAGGGCAGAGGTTTAAAAGAAACAAAGAGCTGGAATATCTATGTTTATAAAGAGTCATAACCTTGGTTTATGATATTCCCGATACACAAAAAATTAATAAATAGCCTTTACCTTCTAATTTAGCAATCACGGTTTAGACAAAGGGCTTTGAAGTCATTAGAGCTATAACATTTTGTTCTGTTATTATACCTGGATTGACCTGTGACTGTGTGTGAGTGTGTGTGCACGTGTGTGTGACACAGATGGGATTTGAAAGCTTGTTCTTGCCTTCTACGAAGTGTCTGTTCTACTCTTACGATCAAAGTCTGGGTAGGGCAATAGTTGTTGGTCTGTTTGAATGAATACCTGTGTGATTTCTTCTATGCATGCTCCAATCACTTGCCAATGCTGCAAGATCCAGCAAGGTGTTAAAATCATTGATATATTAGGTGTGTGAAAGAAATAGGTGTTTTTTAAATAGTTTGTTCCATCTGTGTCACAAATGTGGGTCTTGCCACTTGGTAGCCTCACAAATCAATATCCAAATTCAATGACAAACTTTTTCAAAAACGTAACTCATTAAGCTTTAGTGCTACTTGAGACAAGGACCTTGCCTGTGTGAGGCCATCAAGCACTGATATTGACTCTCTAGGACACTTTTAAGGCTATTTATATCACAATAAAGGCGTTTTATTAGCCTCATCAATCAGGAGAGTACAAATTCCACCCTGGAATCAGCTCTGCCTGAGCCTGTGGAACAGGGAAGTATGAGAAATTATAGGATGCGTTATCTTCAATCTCATTTGAAACCTCCTAATTGAAACAATGGACAAGCACAGTTTATTGCTTATAAAACAAATGAAGGAGGCACCACTAATGTAATAATGGTGGTTTAGGCTTCTGGTTGTTTTTCCCCTACTTGACAGAGAATTGGTGGTCAGCCAGCAGAGTGATTCCTGGTTTCCATAGTTAGAGACACAATACATCTGTCATTTGACCAAGATGGATGTACCGGCCATGCAATAGGGCTGCACCCAGCTTGTAGCAGAGGCCTAGACTACTGGTTCCTGTCAACTGTGACTTGGCAAGTAATGCTGTCTTTCACCGGGTCAGGGACATGCTACCCCATAGTAGTTAACAGTTCAGTCTCAGGAGTCAGACAAGATTGGGTTCAAATTCCGTCTGACCTATTGGAACTGATTTTTTCTCACTGGGAAAACAAGGGACCTACATCTTAAAGTTGTAAGAATTAACACAGAAAATGACTTGTGTATAGTAAGCACTCAGTAAATACTCTCTATTACCATTATTAGTTTTGACAGGTTCTCACGTCTAGCTGGACATCTAACTGGTGTGAAAAGATGTGGTTGATGGTGATATTTGTAGGATCAAGAGCACCAGTTTTAGTGTCAGACAGAGTTAGATTTGAAGCCTAGCTTTGCCACTTACAAGCTGTGAATTCTTGGGTAATAAACTTACTTCCTCTGAGTTTTAGTTTCCTAAGCTGTAAATGGTTATGAACATAATAATGCCACCCCCTCAAAGTTGTTGTGAAGACCAAATGGAAAATGCATGTTAGTAATGTACGTTGAGTACTTTCTATATGCGTGCTGTGCCTCACACCATAAACATTCCATCAGTAACATTTTTGTATGATTACTGAGAGCCTGAAAAATTTTTAAAAAGAAATATCTACGTGCATGCTCACAGAATTATTAATTTCGTAGATTTTATACATTTACTTAACAAGTATTTATTGAGTACCTCCTATAGCTAGACAGTGGGGATACAGAGGAGAAGAGAGTAAAATTGCTGCCCATGGATCTTATAATTTGGATGAGGAAGACAGACTCATTCCTTTATAAAGTAATCAAAACAGGGTGATATGAGAGAGAGTGATTGCGAGAAGGCAAGAGGTTATCGGCCAGCACAGGCCCCTCTGAAAGATGCGATTTGAACTAGGAAAGAGTATGCAATGCAAATACAGATGGGGAGGGTGAAAATCTGTTAGGCAAAGGGAACTGCAAGTGCAAAGGCTCTGAGGCAGTAACAGGCCTGATAAGGAAGACCAGGGTGGCTGGAGCACAGTAGGCAAGGGATGGATTGGCAGAATATGAGGTCTTGAGAGCTATTTATTGGCAAGATCATGTAAGGGCTTTGTAGATCATGGTGAGAGTTTGGATTTATGCTAAGTGTGCTGAAAAGGTATTGGAAGATTTTTAGAGTTGGTGAAGATGGTCTGATTCCCCTTTTCAAAGGTAATGCGGCTGCTGGGAAGACAGAGATGGTGGTCACTTACACGAGGATTACAGAAATGTATACCAGGGCAGGAGCATTGGAGATGAAGGGAAGGGAAATGTATATGGAATATATTTGGGGAGTAGGATTGGTGATGAATTTCATAAAGAAGATTTAAAAAGGGAATCAAGAAGACTTGAAAATAGTTTATTCTAGATAATGTTTGTCTTTTTTAAAAAGGACAATAAAGTAGTAATATTGGCCCCTCTCTTAATCAACTTGGACCAAGTCAACCCCAAATCAGCCCCAGCATTTTATTCCAGGGAAAGTTCTGGCCTATTCGAGTCATATTTTGGCTCATTCCAAAGCCTAATCCTCCTACCTCGCTTTTTCAAAAACCTTAAAGAGACTGAAGGAATTTGTAACAGAAAAAAGAGGTGGGAATGCCTTAACTTAGAATGAGAGCTGCCCCTGGATAGTGTGTGTGGAATTTTAGCCTGTCCTCTGGATTTAAATTACATCATTTACTTCATTCAACAATGCTATTAAGTGAAATATAAACTCCATTAAAATAAGGTTTTGACTATTTTAATCAAAGTGTGTAAGGGCCAACCCTGTGGCCCAGTGGTTAAGTTCACGTGCTCCACTTTGGCAGCCCAGGGTTTCACCAGTTCAGATCCTGGGCACAGACCTAGCACCACTAATCAAGCCATGCTGAGGTGGTTTCCCACAGAGCAGAACTAGAAGGACCTACAACTGGAATATACAACTATGCACTGGGGGTTTGGGGAGAAGAAGAAGAAGAAGAAGAAAAAAAAAACATTGGCAACATATGTTAGCTCCGGGCCAATCTTTAAAAAAAACGTGTAGTGAACCCCTAGAATAATGCCTAGTCAGGTGCTAATAAGTGCCGGGAGCATCCCACCAGTCAGCTAAGCCTCTACCCAAGGACAATGGTCAGGGAGAGAGATGAGGGAACGCACAGCGAACCCTCAGAAGATGGCGGTCGGCCGCTCCTGATCCTACCCATGCTGCTAATCTTAGTAATGTTGCTCTTGCTGTTCTTTTTCTGTACATGGGGATATCTTGGGGAAAATCTCTCCAAGCAGGGGAAAAAAGCTGATGTAACCTGGCCTTCTAGGGAGGGTTCAGGGAACAACAGCCTGAAGGGAAAAAAACGTTCTGACCCCCTCCTGGAAAGGCGGTAAGGGAATTTGGACAGCCTTCAAGGAGGAAGCCTTCTAATAATCAGCCTCTAAGGAGAACATTCCCTCCTCAGGTCCTCCTAGGAGGTAGATATTATCCTAGGCCTGTTAGGACAGGAGGTAAATGGTGGCACCCACCCAGCAGCAGAGGCATGCAAAAACTACCCCTTCCTAAGGCAACTCATGATCCTGATAAAGTTGCAAAGAAATATCATAATATATTGACACAGAGTAATTGGGATTATGATGAGGATTGGGAACCCTATAAAATAGTTAATGGTAAAAGAGAAACCCCAAGCACTGTGCCTGTGTGGCTTTTGGTCCCCTTACACTTTGCAATACTTCTGCTTTCGTTATTACAGGAATAAAGATAGAGGCTTAGGGCCATTCGACCCATGAGGAACTAAATCTAGACGTTACACCCCGTTTTGCAATCAGTCTTAAACATCTAGACGCCTAGAGGACATATAGAAAAGGTCAATATCTACATTTAATAAAGGTTGCTTACTTCTCACAGACATACTGTGCTAATATTGTAACAAGATATGTTTATGTACCCATTTTGTTTGCCAAAATTATGTACTGAGACAATTCCATGAAATCATAAATGCGTGACGTGGACCCTATATAAGTGCTTGAATGCTTCGAATAAATCAGACTTGGAATCTCACTTCCAGTCTCACCATAACTTCTTTTTTCGCCATCGCCGTTCATCCCTCAGGAAACCTGGACTCGGCTGGAGCTGGACTCCGGCAAATAAGCGTTGAGTTAATTAATTAGGTAGATATTACTACCCTCAAATTAAATGTAGAAACTGAGACCCACTGAGTTTAAGTTCACTTTCTCATAAATTGTGCAACTGAGCCAGAATTTGAATTCATTAAGTATTCTTCTGCACCTCTTAGAGCTGATTGGACAAAAAGGCAAGCGTTAATCTTTAAAATCTCCGTTCTCAGGCTTCCTGTATGAAAATGTCCAGGCTCATTCAAACCCAGAGAAAAAGTATGGCTCCATCAGGAAAGTTTGGTTTAGTGATGAGGAACCACTTATGATCAAGATCTCATTCAGTTCCAAACCCTTCCCTGTAGTATATTTATGCCAACATGAGGGTGGTGGAGGAGATCTCGTGAAGGAATAGAAGCAGACTGATAGGGTGGGTTGGAGGTTCTCTCAGGTAAACGTTACAGGATAATTGAAGAAAGTGTATTTGGGGAGATATATATCCTAAGCCTAAAATAAACTATGAAACAATTCACTAGTTATATCAAGTCATTAATTACCAATTGATTGAAATTTTTATTGTTGTTGTTATTCCAGTTAAAGAGAAAAAAAGCGCTAAACTACTTTAAGAGATTTAAGGGAAAGAACTAATAGGAGAAAGGAGAGAGGAAGAAAAGGGGATATTCTCACAGAATGAGAGAAAATATTGCCTGAGCTTTTTTTCTCTTACAAATTCAGGGACTTTTCAGTCATGAGAAGTTCATGAGAAATACATTATATACTGGAAGATTATGCTTTCCATTTTCGTTCAAGTCCTTACAGTCCCTATTTCACAAAGGAAATATGAACTATGTCTTATTACAAATAATCCATCAGGTGTGGGGCAGTGAAGTGAAGGCAACCTGACCTTTTGCCTTCTCTTCATCCTGATCCTATTGCCGAGCAGTGCCGGTTGAGGCTTATCACAGCTGTTGAGTGTCCTGTGGGGAATGATATGTGCTACCAGGTTAAAGACGCTTGGCTTTCAAGACCTCAAGAGACATTAATTCTGAGGCATTTGGACTATTTTCTTCATTGGCTAGCTGTATCAGTAACTTGATATTGAGCTATAAAAGGATTAAAATCTCAGTTGTTCAAAGGGGTTCTTGGACTTGAAAATTTGGGGGCTACTGGTATAGGACTCAGTCTTTGTCTACCTGTTTGGCATTGTTTATAGGGTGGGTTTATAATTAAGGACTTTTTTGATTACAAGTCACAGAATACCTGACTTAAACTGGCTTAAGCAATGGGAAAGATTGTTGGTTCACATACATGAGAAATACAGTGGAAGGGCTAGCTGCAACTATCGATCGACCACTTTCTCTATGTCTTGCTTTATTTGCTTCCCTGTTGACTGTATTGTCAGATAGGCTCTCTTCTCATGTTCATAAGATGGCTGTAGCAGCTCCAGACCTTGCATCCTCTGAGCTCTAAATCCCCTGGGGAAGAGCGAGCCTCTCCTTCCCAGAAGTCCAGAAAAACCTCAAACCACCTCATTCCATTTTCCTGGCTCTGATTGGGTCACATCTGGGTCTCTGAACCAGTTACAGATATACTGCTCGACTTAGCCGTAGGCACCATCCCTGCAGACAGCAAGTGGATTGCCCCTGACCTATAAAGGCCAAGAGATGAAAGAGTATATCCTTAAATGGATCCTTAAGTAAAGTGAATGAAGCCTGAGTGGCTAAAGAACAATATGTGTTCATTAGAGCAATGTTGAGTGAAAGAAGTAGAAGGATTTGAAGAGGAAAGAGAGGGATGATGGAGAAAAGGAAAAAAAGGGTAAGGAAGTATCTAAACACATTTGACCTGTACTTAGATATATGTTTAGAATTTCTAAGTAGGTAAGCAATTTTTTTTTATTTATGTGAAAGAACCTATGACTATACTTTATATAAAAAAAGCTATACTTTCTATATTTTATTTAAAAAACTTATATTAACAAAATGCTTAGAAAGAGCAACAGTGAGAATAAAAAGTAAGAATAAGAATAAATTATTTTGTTTCATTGTTATCAAAAACATGACCTTATTCCAATCATATTTCCAAGATTCTCAACAATGTATAGATACAAGTATCTCTTGTCCCAACTCTGAAGTCTTATATTTAAAATGGCAACATTTGTAGTCCATGGTTTAGTATTGAATAATTATTTTTTCCAGTCAGGAATTAGGTGACTGAGCTATGTTTGAAAGGATAAACCAGCTCAAGTAAGAACTTTCGCTACCTACATTTGCAAGTATACAGCTGAGATTTACTCAACCTCAGCTCTCTATCCGTATGCTGATAACCGTGGCTTTTGTGAACTAAATCACCCTACCAGCTTGTAGGACCCTCCATCGGTCAAATTACCTTCCAAGGGATTCCCTGGAACATAAACCAACAATTTCAGAAATAAGGGAGACAGGAAACAAGGTGAGAAGAGATAGTGTAGATATGTGAAGTGAAGGAATAGAAGAAAGTCAGCTAGATAGGACACCCATGTGATGGACTAGAAAGCATGGTTTTTGGCACAATTACCTAGAACATTTGTCTCCTTAAAATATTGTCCTTGCAACTACTGGGAGTGTTCCCTGATATGCTTTGGGAAAGCTTCTCATCTTTATCTTTGGACTCTGCAATAAAAGAATATGAGGCTGCTGTTTGTGGGGTTGGTGTCCAGAATACAGTGAATATTGAAAGTGAGATTGGTAACCCAATCTTACTACTCACCCTCCAGATGAACACACAGAATCCAGAGTCTGGTGCACCTCTTAAGGCTTTACTTTCCACTGGGCTGACCTCCAGAAAGAGACAGCACATCCCTGCAGGGCTGGATGCATCCCCAAGGCCGTTCAGGCAGAACCAGTAGCATTTCCATGGAAACCTTGCATATGCTCATGTGTGCACATCCCCACCTAGCATTCGTCCTTCTAGTGACCAAGCCAAATGAGGCAATTTGTGCTACGGCCACTGGAAGCAGGAATTGCTTCATTAACAGCATATCGTGCTAGTAGGATTATAGGAGAAGGGGTGTTGGTTTCCTTTAGGGAAAGTGATTTTCTACTGGGTCCTTGCCAAAGGTCACACTGACAATGTTTTGAGAGAAGCTAGCCATACCGTTCATATAACTGCTGTATGTTTTGTGGCCAGAGTTCTTTTTTGTAAATAAAATCTAATATAGCAGAGACCTACTTACTTTGGGAAAGGGAAATGCTATTTACCCAAGGTAGGAAATTGGCAGTATATTATCAGAGGGTATTTTCTGAGCAAATATTTAATCAGAACCTCTCCTATTTGTCTTTTTTGGCCTGAGGATGTTCTATGAAATGCAATGCAGTTCCACTCTTATGTTCACGATTTACCCAGAGCTTTGCCACAAGCTGTTGTGTATGCAAAAGAAGGTTCAGTATTTCTAATTATGTTGTGTACCTAGTCTATTATCTGACACTCCTTTGTGTTGCTGAATAAATTTTTATCAACATTTCCCATTGTTAAATATGAAAGTCCTGTGAATTCACATTTTGTTAAGTTTTTCAAGGCATATCATGGATGTAATATAAATATAGTCACCTAGTCTTACATGCTCTTGCCTTACCAAGCACATCTATGAACCCACCAAATTCACTCTATTTGTGATTTTATATTTTTCACTAGACTGATCATTTGTTTTTGACAAATATCCAGGAATGTTGCCACATTGCTGAAAGGTGTTTAGTTAACTCAGGTGACATATGAACGACATTGAGCAAAAATATTAGTGACATGTTGTTTTAATGTTCTTTTTCTTTGCAGAGGTCACATGAAAGTGAGAATTAAAAATTTCCATCTTTTTCTACATTGTGTTCTTATTCTACTTCTTAATCTTAGCTGAAGAAGTAGATTGTCCGGATGTTTTCTCTAAGTTTTCTTGCCAAACAGTGGAAGGATTGCCTCATGCAATTATAATGATGGGATGGACCTCACGGATCATGACGATGGCCACTTAAGTGATACAGTTCTTTGGAATATTGAAATGGTATTCCAATGTGCAATCTGAATGGGGGCAGCACAGCTGTTTCCTAACTTGTCCATTATCTCACGTGATGTTGACCACAATACAATTATGAGAATTTATTTTGAGGGTGAATAACACAAATCCAGTTAACCCCTCACCCATGAACATGGGGGGAGTGTGTGTGTCCATGAAGCATAAAAAGGGAGAAACCACTCTATCAATTTCCAGGAACATTGTTTAATTGGGGAAAAGTCTGACTTTTGGAGTCAGACACTGAGGTGTTTGATTTCCACTGCTGCTTCTTTCCAGCTATGTGAAATCGGCCAAGTTCTCTGAGCACCTCCAATGTTTTCTTGGGAGAAATAAATACAGAGATGTCTATAAAAAGGGGTCTGATTGATCATAGTTGTTTAGTCAATATGCTCCTCTTCCACTGTGCTGTGATCTCGTTATGGCAACAATTATATCTTTATTCCCCAAACTTAGGAGATTTCCTGAAGCATAGAAAACATTCCATAAATGTTTATTGTATGAATAAGTGAATGTTAAAGTGTGACAATTGCAGACGATCACGCCACAGATTCAAATTAAAAGTTAAAACAAGAGGCCGGCCCGGTGGCGCAGCGGCTAAGTTGACACGTACTGCTTTGGTGGCCCAGGGATTCACTAGTTCAGATTCACCACTTGTCAGGCCATGCCATGGTAGGCGTCCCACCTATAAAGTAGAGGAAAATGGGCACAGAGGTTAGCTCAGCGGCAGTCTTCCTCAGCAAACAGAGGAGGATTGGCAGTGGATGTTAGCTCAGCGCTAATCTTCCTCAAAAAAAAAAAAAACTAAAACAAGCCAATAAAAATATTCCAAGGAGCTGGATCACTTTCTTTGGCCCAGTTCTGATAATGAAGATAACACTAAGACTTGAGGAACCTGTTGAACAATTGACAGTGAAGCTTTGAAACTTCTCTTAGAGATGCTCGGCAGTGTGAGGCAGGAAGTTGATCTTGAAAAATAGTAATTTTAGAAGAAATGTATGCTGCTTAAAATTAAATTAACTCTCCTAATGAATAAAAAGCAGGAATATAGAAATGTTTCATTTCTTAGTATGTCTCCATTATTAAAAAAGGAAAGTCAAAGGGTTTCACTACTATTTGCCTTATAAGCCAATGTTTCTACAGGAAATATCCACAAACATTGAAAAGAAAACATTTGCCTACTCTGCTTTTAGCCTTCATAGGGGCATTAATTCCCATTTTGCGAAGAAGTATATTAAAAGGAACTTTCTTTCTCAACTTTTATTTTTTAATGTATTTTTGTACTTGTAAATTCGCACATCTGCTGAAGATCATTTAAGACTTACAAATAGGGGCTGGCCCGGTGACACAGCAGATAAGTGCGCACATTCTGCTTCAGTGGCCCGGGGTTCGATGGTTTGGATCCCGGATGAGAACATGGCACCGCTTGGCAAGCCATGCTGTGGTAGGCGTCCCACGTATAAAGTAGAGGAAGATGGGCATGGATGTTAGCTCAGGGCCAGGCTTCCTCAGCAAAAAGAGGAGGATTGGCAGCAGTTAGTTCAGGGCTAATCTTCCTCAAAAAACAACAACAACAAAGTTAAAAAAAAAAAAAAAGAAGACTTACAAATGTACTCCAATATTATTAATTTGAACATGTGTTTTCTGCTTTGTCTTCTACCTGTTGGGCATTGTTTCATTTCATTCAAAATGCCTTTACTGCACTAAAAAAAAGAACATTCGTTTATTCCTACTATTTGACTAAAGTGGTGTCTATAGATGCAAAAGAAATGAGTGGGCTATATCTACATCTTTTGACCAAGGCACATATGTATCACTTGAGTATGATTATCAATATCCTTAGAAAATTTTTCAAACAATCAGATCAGCCACTATATAATTCAGCATGTAAACCAAACTCATTTGGTATCCAAATTAATTGAGCTTTCATACGGTAAATTAAATAGTAAAAGCCTATGCATTTTTCATTTTATTAGTAGACAATTCTTAGCAAATCCTGGAGATGCCTACTATATCATTTGGGTTATTCGCTATAAGTAAATCACAATAAATGACTCCAGACATCTGAGAAATTTACAGAAATGATTAAGTAATATCTAAACCAGCACTTCTCATTTTAGCTAGATTTCTATTTCACAGAATGCCTTAAATATCCCCAGAGCAAAAAGCGAGTTAGGATCCAGACAAATCTCATTTGCAAGTAGTAGGATTTATTGACAAGCTTTCCTCATCTCCCCAGCTAGATTCTTAACCCCTTAAAGGAGAGATCAAAATCCTATTCATATCTGCAAGCACTCAACATAGTGCTCTGACTCTAGACTTTGATGCTTAACAAACATAAACGAAGGACATAATCCAAGGTACTATTTCCTGTCATTCATTAGGTCTTGAACCAAACCCTGCCTTACTTCCGAGAGAAATTTGGCAGAGGGGTTGATATCCTTTGGTCATGTCCCATTGATAATGCTTTCGAGGGGGACTAGTACTCTGGCTTTCTGCCTTCATATACCCCCAGATCTTGTCAGTTACATTGAGGCAGCTAGGGTGGGTCATGACTCATGTGATCTGGGTGAGAATCAAGTTGAGTTTACATGTTGCCAAACAGAAAACACAGTCTGATGTCTAGATGTGTTAGTGTTTGTCTGAGCTTCCCTGTTTTGTCATGATTTTTCTTTTCATGTAAACCAAACTTTTGAAGCTTTGGATTGCTATATTCAAAGTCCAAAGCCATGTTTATCTCAATGTCTTAATCCGCCCCCATCCCTGCCAAAACAAACAAACAAAAAACAAAAACTCTTTCTCTTCATCCTTGGGATCTGCAAATGGATATAAAATGCTGCAGCTTGAATGTCCAGATTCTATTACCCACATTTTCCCCTCAGCTATGTATTTCTTAGTGTGTGAAGAAATATTATTTACCATGAAAGAGCAAAGAGCACAGGCACAACCACATATCCTAATTCTCTAACCTTTACTATCTTTTCCCTTTTGGTTCCTAATTATATAATCATTCCAGTTTTCATTGTTGCTAGAAGAAATACCATCAAGTATACTCTGCCAAGTTTTTTTGTTTTCTCTGTTATTCATTGAACTGCTTTAGTTTATAAAGCCATTTATGAGTAGAAGGTTGAAAGTGAGTTCAGAATAAAACTCTTAGGAACAAGTATGCAAGATGCTCCTCCATTTCATTGTTCTCCTAACTGAACTAGAGCAGCAAATAAATGCAGTCAATCTTTGGGAAACCAATTCCTGTTGAGCTTAGGACAGTCGAGGTGAGGGAGGTTAAAGAAAAGGGTTGGGGAGGGTGTTGGACAAGCAGAGAAGATAATCAAGGCAGTGATAGAGCATAAGTTAAGGAGAGAATGCCACTGGATGAAAACTCTTAGCTAGGAAAGAAGAATTGCAAAAAATGAACATAGACACCAAGGAAAAAGAAAGGAGCACACTGAAGAAAAGAGAAAAGATAGGAGAGGAAGAAAACTATGATGAATAATTTACATGTCTGAAAGGGAGAATAGTAGAGAAAAGAAAAGCAAACAGAATATCCGAGAAGATGGTATGTCTTGATTATTGTTGAGTAAAATAGGCATGAAACAGATGACTTCTTATTTTGTTCTCATAAAAACTTCATTGTATGTTGATATTTCAGAGCTGGCTTTAGATATGGAAATGAATTTGTCACTGTCTTCTCCCTGTAACAGAAACCATTCTCTGCTTTCAAGTGTGCCAGAGACAACAGGAGCTAGGACACCGTACATGATGGGAGTGTATCAGGCAAAGCCAGAGTCCCTGGGAAATAAGTGACCCTGAAGGGCTGCAGCGAGGAATTTCTGTTTCTAACTCTCTCCGTTCAAAACTCAAAATCTCTGCATCCTTCTAGACACTGCTGTCTGATTTGTCACCCCCAAATTAGCAAAAGCCAGTCAGTTCTTTGCTGTGCAAGATTAGGAGTAGAGTTTTCAAATGAAAACAATACCCCCTTGCATGTATAAAATGAATATTTTTGTTAAAACTTCCAAGAAGCGTTTATGATCCCAATTATATTTTCTTCTTTGAGTATGTGTGTGACCATCTCCATGTCTACAGCAGTCTGTAACTGCTATGAACAACTTTGTTTCTTTAACTGGCTCCTAACTTCATGCAATCTGTAGTTTTAAAGTTGAATGGAGAATATTTATCCTCTTTTTTTTTTTTTCCTCAATTTTTTTGCATTTTCATTTAGTGTTTTCAAATCTCTCTTGGCCGGAAATCTGTTCACAACTGTAATTTGCTTTTATGAACATGGTCGGTGGTAAATCAGTCTCTAAAATGTTTTCAAAGTTATTTACATTTTCATTAACTTAAAATATTTAAATACTAAGGATATATATTTAGATTTGTTTTTCCCAAATGATTGAAACCAAATAAACTTGTCAAGTTTTGAGACAAAGACCACACCCTAGATGATTCCCCCCAAGCTGGATTGGTTTAAGACAAGAATGTAATACTTTGATATAACTCTGGAGCAACTCAGAAGGCCTCAGAGCCCACAGAAAATCTTCATGAGTGAGAAACAATGATGTCTTTGGTTCTCCGGGATGTGAGAGTGGTGAGTCTTCTATTCAAATGCAAAAGTTTCTGTGGATAAAGATGTACAACCCTTGTGGGCCTTTCTCCATTCAAGCTGCTCAGGTACTTCTCATTTTTCCACATCAGGGGACGATGCTGAGTGATTCCATGGTTCTTTCTAGAGGAGAAGTTTGTTTTTCACCAGACATATGAAAAGAATTTCATATTTGTTCCTTTTATGTCTAGTGGTCTGACCGTGTAAGGTGGTAATGAAATCTTTGTCCCAAACTTGTATTCTTTTTTTTTTTTTCCGGAGGAAGATTTGCCCTGAGCTAACATCTGTGCCAGTTTTCCTCTATCTTGTATGTGTGTTGTCACCATAGCATGGCTGCTGATGAGTGGTGCAGGTCCATGCCTGGGAACCAAACCCAGGCCTCCGAGGTGGAGTGCACTGAACTTTACCACTAGACGATGGGACCAGCCCCAAACTTGTATTCTTATAGTTCCTGACTGCATAGGCCTTTTTCTCTAAATCATACTTTGGTAGTAAGGAAGGCATATGGCTCCTTGTTCCAGAGCTATATTCCTATAGTTCCTCAGTGAATAGACCTTTTCTCTAAATCATACATTATATTATCTGGAACCCAATGACTTAAGTCATCTCAAAATTTATGGGACCATTGCACAGCCTCAAAGCCAAGGCACTTAAGACATACTCCAAAGATGGGCTGGGTGAACCTGACTGGTCTCTACCAGGCTGGCAAAGTCTCAGAGATGATAGTAGTTTTTTTCTCCTTTAAGGTTTAATGTGTCAGATCTACTATGCTGGGTACATTTATCCATTTAAAATAAAAAACATAATCCAAGAGAACACTTTTGATTCATAATGGTTTTAACAAAATAGGTAGAGGAGAGAGTGTAGCAATTAAAGTAGAATGGCTTTTGTTTTTTAAGTTCAATGATAAATTAGTAATTATTAATCTTCCCACTTCCTTTCACATCATAATATGTCCCATGTTGTATAGCTTTGCCTATTGTTGAAATGTCATCAAAGTTGAAAAACTTTCCTTGCTATTTCTTTCCATATGCATTGTAAGAAGTACAAGTTAGTTTAGAATATATGCAGAGAATAAACTATATCTCTGCGGAAAAAATGCTTCAGCTGTGGCCCATGACTGGAGGAGGTGTTATGAGCCATTTTCCCAAAACTCCTGTTGAGACGCAGTCACTCATATCCAGATGAGAAGGCAGCCCACTCTAGCTTTGGTTCTATCTACTTACAAATGGGCAAAGGAGACCTGATCAAACACTAATAATTTGCTACTGTTTTCCTATTATTGATTTTACCATGAGAATTGCTTTGTTACTTTTTGATAATTTTTAAAAACAAACGTGCTATTTTGGCTTCTCCTATTTGGAAAGTAACTCAGGAAAAGTAGTCTGTCCTCTGAGCCCTTACAGTTTGTATTACCTCTTATGTATCTTTCTTTTAGCACTATGGAGTTATGTGTATAAAGGTCTTTCAAGCCCACTAGATGCAGTCTTCTAAGGGCAGGGAGCATCTCCTGCATGTCTCCCATGGCTGCCATATCCCAGCGCAGCCCCGGTTACGTGTGATACTATGAGTGAATGTGGGATGGGTCAAGGGAGAGTCTCTGTGAGCTTCTTTTGATTAAATTTGAAATTGAGATTTGCTGTGGTAAAATGACATGTTTTAAGAATATGTTAAATTGTAGATATATCATTTGTTCATTTATCATTTGTTTATTCCTTTATTCAATAAATATTTGCAAAGCACCCGCACGACTTTCTAAATCACAGGAACATACAGAAGTGAACAAGAGGGGCGTGGTCTTCGTACTCATGGAGATGACTTACAGTGGTGATGATAGAAAACTAAAAAAATACATAAAAATTAACAAAAGGTAACAAATATTGAAGTATGATAGTATGATACAGTTCTTAACATAAAGAGAGCACCTAGGTGTCTGCTTCATACCAGGGGATCAGGGAAGACCTCTCTGATAAGATGACATTGGAACTAAGCTCTAAAAAACAAAAAGGAGCCAGCTGTGCAAAGATCAGGGGAAGAACATTCTTGAGAAAATAAATGAAAACTACCTATTTACCCACCACTTGGTAATGATCATAATTAACATTTTGATATATGTCCTCCATTTGTGTGTGAGTTTCTGTGTTTCTGTATGTGTGTGTATGTATAAATGGGCTTCACTACTTGATTTATTTATTCAGCAATATATTGTGAATATTTTACCGGCCCATTAAATTTATTTCTACAATCTACATTTTAATGACAGCATAGAATTCCATTGAATTCAAGTAATATTATTTAATCAGCTTCCCTGATTATTTCCACATTTATCTTGTCTCCAGTGTTTTGGTCCCATGATTTTTATTTTTGCACAGTGAGGCTTCTGAGAGGGAGGATACTGAACGAATGAGCAGTGCAGGCTCTGGGGCCAGCCTGCCTGAGTTCTAACTTGGCACTGCCATTTATTAACTGTATAAATGCAGGCAAATCGCTTAACCTATCAGTTTTGTCATCTCTAACATGGGCATATTAGTAGCAGCTACCTCACAGTGTTGCTGGAAGAAAGTTTCATGTTATGTACGGAAGAATGCTTGGCACCATAGGAGCTACCATTTTTAAGTTCTAGAGAACATGGTAGAGAATGAAATATACTGTGTCAACCAAACATTGTCAGTTATTGTTTTAATTGAGGGAGAAGTTTGTGACTCATTTTTAAAAATCTGTAGGAAAGTCTGAATAAAGTCAAAATTATGCCGATTAAAAACAGTCTGTGATACCCCCTAGGAACTGACTCAAGAATAAACAAATTCTCATGACCTGTGAAGTTTGTGGTTTGTTTCCTGGGAAGGTCAGAAATGTTGCAGACTTGTTACTGGGCCCAAGATATGTACATTGATAAAGTACTTATCTTTTACTCACTGAGGCCTCTGTGCTAAGCGAGAATGCAATATTTCAGTTTTTAGCTTTAGGTCTTACAGTAAGCAACTATTTTTGGGTGGAAAGGTCTGCAGAAAGGCCAGTGAGCTCAAGTAGTGAGAAAAGTGCACGGAAATGAAATGTGATTGGGACAAAAAAATTGAAGCTGTTGTGACCTTTGCAACTCTAGGCCATCACATTGCCTCTAGGCTGAGTGCTCTTAACCTGAGGTTCCCGGATGGGCTTCACGGAGTCTGTCAGCCATCTGAAATCACTGATATTCTGTAATCAGAAGGTCACTTGATGAGCACAGAATTAAAGTGAAGGGAGTTAGCAAGAATATCTAAATGGCTTCCAATCTCAAGTTATGATGATAGCCTGATGCATCCATCAAATTTAGTTGTTTTTTTTTTTTTACTCAGGGTTTAAGGAAAGTTTTGTGTCTTTCCTTAAATGTCTGTGATATTCTTAAATCTCCTGAGCCCAAACCACAACTTTGTGTATGTGTATATTTGGAGTTTTTCCAAGTAGAAGTTAAATAGCCTTGGTCATATTTTCAAAGGTATCTGAGAACCAAAGCTGGCTAAGGGCCAGCTTATCTAGCCTGCTGGACTGCTCCTCCGGAAGCTGAGATCAACTTCCCGTGCATCTTGTTTTTGGACTGCCCTTCATTAAAATCCCAGTCTCCCAGAACTTCAGTCTCCCAGAGACTGGTTTCCACACATTTGTTGCCAGAACGCCCTAATTGCACATATTTTCTCTCTCTCTGTTTGTTTGATTTTACTTCTACTGACCACAGTGCAGAACCCTTGTATTCTTAGAGATTTTGGCAACATGTAAACACGTTTGTTGAGACATGGTTCTATTTCTTACTCCATAAACCAGTCTATTCCTCCCGCCATTCTCTTGGCTGAGTTAATTTCTTCCTCATTTAAGTTACCAGCATACCTTGTACTTATAGCACATCTCATTTGAAATTTCTTAGTCTCTCCATAAGACTGTGAGCTCCTTGACAGAGTTTTTATCTTTCTATCTCTCCATCACCAGCACCTAAATTTATGCCCAAACAAATGTATATTATCTGGGTTACCATATAAGACTATTACTCTATGGATGTCCTTGACGATATTTTGTGGAATATTACATGGCCTCCTCTTTGTAAAGGTGAACTAAAGAAATTATCTTTTTAGCCATAGTGACTTATATAAATAATTGTGTATCTATTCATTTTTGTGCTGACTGCCTGGAGCCATATTTATGATACCCCTGTCATTAGTGTGCAGAAATCACAGCATATATTTTGTCTACTAACCTCAACATTTGTTTTATTTTGTTGACCTTATTGTCATTTTCCCTTTACCTTGGTTTCCTTGCCTCTTTTGATAAATATTGCTTGCATGCATAGTTAAGCCATCTTAAATCAGTTTGTTATAAAATATAAGGTATGATCAGTTTGATATAAACTATAAGGTCTGGTATAAAAATATATATAGGGGCTGGCCCCTTGGCTGAGTGGTTAAGTTTGTGCACTCTGCTTTGGTGGCCCAGGGTTTCACTGGCTCGGATCCTGGGCTCGGACATGGCACCGCTCAACAGGCCTTGCTGAGGTAGCATCCCACGCAGCACAACCAGAGACACTCACAACTAGAATATGCAACTATGTATCAGGGGGCTTGAGGAAGGACAAAAAAAAAAGAAGATTGGCAACAGTTGTTAGCTCAGGTGCCAATCTTTTTTAAAAAATATATATATATATTATTATACATATATATATATAAATACATAAATATATGTAGTCATCTGATAAAATACTAGCACCAACCACTATTTATCCATAATTAACAATCTTATGGCTATCTGATGGACTGTATTTCCCACTGGAATATATATATACATAATGTAAAAAATACATATATGCATAATGTAAAAAATAAAAATTAACTTGGATTTAGATTTGTATTTGAGTACTGACTTTGCTTCCTATTTTCATTCACACAAGACTCAGTATTTACCTCCTACTTTTTGTCAGGCATGTGTTTAGGTGATGGGGATACAAAGGTGAGTAAGGCAGAGCGTCTGGTCTCTCGGAGCTGGCTCTGTAATCCTGAGCAAATCTCTGAAAAGATGGTGGATTGAACACACATCCAATTTTGCTCTTGCCCAAACTCTAGTAAACCTACTGTAAAGGGATTTTTTTTTCTAAAGACAAACATACAAGGGGAGACGGGAAGAACAAGACAGTAGAGCATGGCAAAAGCAATTTTGGAAGCTGTAAAGCAGATGGGTGACTGGAACTGATGTGCAGACATGAAACCACTGAAGCCTAAGCTGGTAATGAGGAAAGCTGAGAACCAAACCAATTCTTCCCACAAAATCCCCAGACTGTCCAGGAATTGGCAGTACTTATACCACCAGAAGTAGGAGGACGATCAAGATTGAGGGGAGGGGGAACTAAAATAAGACAAATTGTTTGAATGATGTTTAAAAGTGATTTAAATCTTTAGATTCCTTCTTTTCTCCATGCCCCTGGCTGACTCTCTTTGACTAAATTAAGCAAAATCCTTTAGGTTCATTCTCTGGAGAAGGTAAAACAAGGTCTCTGTACTGGAGGATAACAAATACAGTTGAGGGTCAGGTACATGAAGTCTGCATATTAAAGACTAAAACCCTGGCCCCAGCCATAATTTTCCGCTGAGACTCCAGACTATTGGCAGCCCGATTTTATCCTCTATGCAGAATGTGGTACGACTCTTTCCTGGGGAAGATAACTAACTCAAAAGGAAGATCTAAAAAAAGAAGTCATCATAAATAAAGGTGTATGAGTCTATACTGATATAAATAAGTCATTGAATAAATAAATACATGTGGGAAGAGGCAAATCTCCCACGCGGAAGGATTCCAAATAATCTATGTAGATACTCCACCTTCCAAAAGGTGGAGCATAACTCTCTGCTCCTTAAGTATCGGCTGCTCATAGTGACTTCCTTCCAAAGAGGACAGCGTGGAAAGGGAGAAGAGAAAGAGTAACTGTATGGTGGAGAAACGTGACAAACACAAGCTCTCAGCCAGATGGTCAAGGTCCATGTCAACAGTAAAAAGTCCTGTTGATGGCATGTACCCTTCTTATTATGACGTAATAAAAATGGCACTTTACCCTATGGTTTCCTCCCCAAAACCCTTAGCCCTAGTCTAATCATGGAAAAAAATTGGACAAATTCCAACAGAGGGACATGTACAAAATATCTGACCGGTACTCCTCAAAACCATCAAAGTCATCAAAAACAAGGAAAATCTGAGAAAATGTCACAGTCAAGAGGAGTCTAAGGAGATGTGACAACTAACGTGGTATCCTGGATGTGATCTGGAAAAGAAAAAGGACATTAGGCAAAACGAAGGAAATATGAATAATGTATGGACTTTAGTAATAATAATGTATCAATATTGTTTATTAATTGTGACAAATGTGCTATACTAATGCAATATGTCAATATAGAGGGAAATTGATGTGAAGTTTGTGGAAAATCTGTATTGTCATTGGAATTTTTCTAGAAATCTAAAACTGTTCTAAAAAATAAAACATTTTAAAAATAGTAACTAAGTAACTAACTAACTAAATAATAGGGAAAAAAGGGCTGTGCTATTGCTCCAAGAAAAGGCACAAGAAGGTCACTCTACGGGAAAGCCCCCAGTCTCACCCACACACTCAGAATTTCCAATCATCATTTTTTATGTCATTATACAAGTTGCATTTATTTTGACTTGCCAGTATTTTAGAAGCCACCTTTTCATGTTAGTCCATATAAATCTAATATTTTGATTATACCTTGGTGTATAAAAAATTACCCAAGCCTTATTGGCTTAAAACAGTAATCATTTCATTATATCTCAAGTTTCAGGAATTTGGACAGGGCTTTACTAGGTGATTCTTCTATTTCGTGTAGTGCCGACTAAGCTTGCTCCCTGCTATTCAGCCTACAGTTAGGCTGGTCTGGAGGGTCCAGGTGGGCTTTACTCGATTGTCTGGCACCTTTACAGGATGGCTTGACTGCTGGGCACAGCTGGAATTCTTGGCCAGAGTACGTGTACATGGCTTCTCCAGCATGGCACCCTCATAGCAGTCAAACTTCTGACATGGCTCGTAGAGACAGTCCTCCAAGAACTCGCTTACAGTTTATTCCCAACATTAAATATGAGTAGCACATGAAGATTATCAGATAACTGAGGAATACCTCTAACGCAAAAGAGAGAAAGCAGAATAAACAAACAGATGAAGGCGGCTTGAAGAAAAGAAAGAGGATTTGAATAGAAGAAAACTTTTAAATATTATTAATATTCTTAGACAAGAGGAGATATATTGCACCCCTAAAACAAGAAGTATTGAAAATGTAAAACACTTTGGTAGAAATGAAAACCTCCGTAGGTGTATTGACAGTAAAAGCTGAGAAAATCTCTCAGGAAGTGGAGGCAAAAGACAAAAAGATGCAAAATAGAAGAAAAAAGATTATATTACAGAACTAGTCTAGGAAATCTACCATCCAAATAATAGTAATTTCAGAAAAGGAAAGTAGAGAAAAAGGAAGGGAAAAAGTTATCAATGAAATAGTTCAATAAAAATTTCCTGACCTGAAGCATATGAATTTCCAGGTTGGAAGGGTTGAAAGCACTTTGAAATAAAGTACACCTACCCCAAGGCACTTCACCTTAAACTTTCAGAACACTGGGACAAAGAAGAACCAGTAAGCATCCAAGTAGGAAAAAGAATGAAAAAACAAGTTCAAAGCATCAGATAAAATCATTTTGGACTTCTCAATAGCAAAACTGGGATTTAAAGTTCAATGGGAAATATCTTCAAAATTCTGGAGGAAAATTATTTCCAATCTAAAGCTCTCTGCTCAAAAAAATTGACTTTTTTTCTTACTCTCACATTTGATTGATAGATGTAAAATTCATAAAGTAATTTCCATGTCTCTTATCTTAATTAGGAAGTTACTGGAGGATGTGGCCCACCAAAATGACTAAATAAACAGAAAAAGAGAAAGATACGGATTAGAGAAAAGAGAAGACTGAACCCAGGACAGAGGCAAAGAGAGGTAACAGGATGGCAGCCCTGCAACAGATGTAGAAAGCAAACAGTTTAGAATGAACTAGATGCCATTCTTTGCAACACCATTTATTAACTGAGATTCCTTGAGCAATTTAATTGACCTATCTGTGCCTCACTTTCCTCCTCTGTACAATGGGCATAATCCGAGTATCTACCTTACATGGATTGTTGTGAGAATTAAATCTAATAACACACAAAAATATATTTGAGCAGTGCATGCCACAAAATGGGGCGCTCAACAAACATTGGTCTTTGCCATTAATTATTAAAGCCTCTTCCGTCTTTTCTCTCTATTCAGTCTCTATTAAAAGTGACATAAATGTTCACCTTACACCCGTTAGATTAGCAAAAACATCCAAAACCAAGAGCGACAAATGTTGGAGAGGTTGTAGAGAAAAAGGAACCCTCATACACTGTTGGTGGGAATGCAAACTGGTACAGCCACTATGGAAAACAGTATGGAGATTTCTCAAAAAGTTAAAAATAGAAATACCCTATGACCCAGCCATCCCATTACTGGGTATCTATCCTAAGAACCTGAAATCAGAAATCTCAAGAGTCCGTTGCACTCCTATGTTCATCACAGCATTATTTACAATAGCCAAGACGTGGAACCAACCTACATGCCCAGAAACTGATGATTGGATAAAGAAGATGTGGTATATATACACAATGGAATACTACTCAGCCATAAAAAAAGACAAAATTGGCCTATTCACAACAACGTGGATGGACCTCGAGGGTATTATGTTAAGCGAAATAAGCCAGTCAGAGAAAGACGAACTCTATATGACTCCACTCATAGGTGGAAGTTAGTATATTGATAAGGAGATCTGATCGGTGGTTACCAGGGAAAAGGGGGGGTGAGGGGAGGGCACAAAGGGGGAAGTGGTGTACCCACAACATGACTAACAAAAATGTACAACTGAAATCTCACAAGGTTGTAATCTATCATCACATTAATTAAAAAAAAAAAAAAGTGGTACCCAGAGGAATAATTTAATACTATCTTTTAGATGTAAAAGCAGAAACTAAGGTGCAGAAGAATAAACTCACTTTTCATACTGAAAAAAAAAAAAAGTGACATAAATGTATTTGCTTGTAAGTTCCCCAAATGCAAGCCACATTGTTTCCATCTTATCAGTTAATAAAATCTGAGCTAGACTGAAGATTCCATTTAAAGTCTTTCCCAAAGCCTTCAAAACCTGCAAACAATTATAAAAAGATGAATAATAAGCAAAACAATTCCTTCCACTTCATAAAATACTATTGAAAAGCATCTACATTTGCGAGTTATCCTAGATACTAAAAGCAGTGATATTCGACTGTTAACTCAGTGGCATAAAATAAAGGAAAACGTAATAAAATGCAGGGATTCTGCACCCCGCTGACATAATAACCAAACTGAATAGACAAAGAATGCTAAATTCCTAACTTTACGACCCACATGGAATGAGCCAACGTGTAGGCAGACCGCTGCAGTCTGAAATCTGCCTGAGGGGTTCACTTTCAGTATTTTCATTGTGTGACTTATTTGGTGGGTATCACAAGATTATAAATGTTGAGAGTATTACACTTAGTGTTTTATAAAAGCAGAGTTAGTATTTCTCTTAAATATGTGAGTGCAAAAACTGGTACTACTGTTTTCTTAAGTGTCTGATTTTATTACAACTCAGGGTTTTATTATACCCAGGAATCTCTGATTTTCTAATAGCAGTCCCCGAGCCACTAGAAAAAAATGCATTTCTAAAATGCATATATTTTGTGAAATAAGGGATAATATAATAAGCAGGCTCACAACCAAATAGGAATAAATACTTTTCTTTCTCCCTTCTTCCTGCCATCCCATGCACTATCTAGGGTTGCTCTGGGCATTGCTCCCACCCAGCCCACATTTCCAAAGCGTAATCCAACATGGAGAACTTTGTGACACATGTGAAAGATAAAAGCCACCAGACAATTACAGAAAATGATATTTTTCGGACTATTGCAGTAAGAAGAGGGAAGGGAGCCCAGAGTTTTATGGGGATAGGGAGTCATCTGAGCCAAATGGAAGTCCTGAGGAAGTATGGGGATGAAACACCGTATATTATGTCAAGGCACTGGGGTCCTTTGTAATCAGCCATTTCCTGGAACATAAAGGGGGTAGATTTCCTAACCATCCTTGCTTTCAAGGAACTCAGGGCTTAGATAGAATTCAACATTTTCAACATGGTCTTCTTCGAATTTAGAAGGTCAGCTCAGTAAATTATAGCTCCATCAGTGTTTTCCTCAGAGTGGAAATTCCTGAGACCCTTCTCATTGCTCCTTGTATCTTGCAATTATTGACCTACTTGATTCAGGAAAAAAAAAAAAAAGGTCTCACATCCCATCCTTCCTTATTCCATTTTTGTGACTAGTAAATATAATAGCAATAGCAGTAATAATAATAACCACCATCATGACAATATCAACAATAATTTGTAACAATTATTGATTGTTTTCCATATGCCAGATACTACACTAAGGGCCTTGCATGTAATGATTTGTCAAGTCTAAAAACAATCCAATGGAGATATTGAGGCTTAGGTGAAATAATTTCCTAAATTATTATAGCTGGTGTGTTGCAGAGCTGAGATTTGAATTTCCTCAGTCTACTGTTGCCGATTACATTATATTAACTTAGGAATCCCACACCACACAACAGCAAATGCACCTTGAGGATACAGCCCAGTGTTAGTTAGGGACAGCCTAGGAATCATTTACAAATGCTGAGAGTGGTAGTGAGGGAGAGTCATCGTGGCTTAGGGAAACAATTCTCCCACCTAAGTTTAATTCTACTGAGCAGAGTGAGTTAACATCAAACTCTAGCCTCATACATGGTGTGCTCCACAGGCATTCATGTGGGTTGTCCCAGAATTTCTATTGTATGGGAAGACCTTCAAGAGCTACTTAGTAACTAAGTAAGAGGGAAATTATATTGTTCAATGATTAACGTGCACTACTTGTCTACTACAATCATTTTTAAAAGCAGAGTTCAAAGTTATATGTATTTTTACAAGTGTATAAATATATAAATTGTAAGTTCATTATGATTCCAATTAAACATAAGTGTGACTATATGACTTGAAATACAAATCACCAGGAATAAGCATTGTCGATATACTAATTGCTTTTATTTCATCTATACTTTTGTGTCTTTTTTGAATTTTTGATAAGAAGAGGTGTTATTTTGTAATCATAAAACATACAGTGACAATATCTCTAAGTTTCTAGACTTCTCTACCGTACATCGTTTACTGATTTTTCAAGTTTGCTTTTTCAAAGGGAAGTGAGAGGTACGGTGGGATTTGAGATGAAGAGAGAGAGAGCATGACTTAATATTTCTGCGTGCAAATACTCTTATTTCTCTTTTCTGTGTTTTCTATTTGAAAACGAGTCAGTCTGAAGATCTATTCTAGAATTTTCTTTGGTTTTTCATACCAGCTCTTTTTCTGATTCTTTACTAGTTGCTCTGCAGCATTTCTCTCCCTTCTCGTCTCTCTCCTCCTCCCTCTCTTTCTCACTGTTTCCCACACTGAGATTGTATGCTTCTTTCTTTCTGCTTCACAATCTCTCTCATGCTTCCCTCATTTATTATTTGTTGTAGATAATTTTCTGTTTTTCTTCATCCACATGAATACATTAAAAAATAAAAAGCATCTGAACGCTGGAATTTAAGAAGCTGGAACTCATGAGTACTTAGGAAAATATTTCAGAATCTCCTCACAGAGCCACAGAGTTATCCCAGATATGTATATAACACTGAAATTCAAATTTAAATTGTCAAAGGCTAAAGTTAGGGCAGTTATTTAGGTAATGATTGATTCAAATGTAAAAAAAAATTTACCTGAATCAATTATTGATAAATCCAATAGATTGTAAATTTCTGTTATTGAAATGACCTTGTGTGGAGTAGAGGAGTAATATAGATATAGATATTGACATAGATACTGTGGAGTGGTTTAGCCCAGAGGTTTGAAAGAAGATACCTTTGAGAGACAGCATAGTTAACTTCCCTGATGGTTCTGTTTTCAAACCAAACTCTCTCTTACCTCTTTTCTAATTACTAACAATTTCCAGGAGTTCCCAAATCTGCCTTGTGGGTTCCACCAGATCTAGTCTAATTGCAAACGTCCTAGGTTGGTTCCTATGTTTCTAAAAATCTTAAGATATCATGAGCTGTGGAGCAAAAGATCCATTTATCAAAATACTAAAAGGGTGAGTAGGGATTGTAACATTTAATTGTTAAATGAATGACCATTTTTCAGATTGTGAGCCATTCTAATTCCTAGATCTTTTAGTAGTGTTCTTACCATAGTCATTTGGAGCTCACTGCCCATCCTCATGACCCTCCTTTGAGTTCTAAGGAAAGGATATACTAGCTGTTTTAGACTGCCTAGTCGGGCTAAATTCTGTTTTTCTCTCCTGTACTGCTCTCCGTCATAGGTTTGAGCCCTTTGTTAAGGTGCACATATTTGCAGACTCTCTGTATGAGAGATTGGTTTTGATCAGGTGTGGTTCCGGGATCCACATTTCTAAGGGGTATCCCTGTGCTGATCTTGAACTCCCTTGTTAAATGCATTTGTAGAGCTCCACTTTCTCTGTTACAGTTATTCAGCTTTCCAGATTCGAATGCAACTTTCTGTTTTGGTATCCAGCTAGGGAAGCCTTATCCCTGCAAGAAAGCAGCCTTATCAAGAGCACATGGCTTCTGTCCAGGTAAATTCCACTGAGTAATTATCTTTCACATACTGGAGGAGAAGCTGTCTTATGTTATCTAAACCCTTCTATTCATCTCCCCATATTTTTCCTCTGAAAATTCAGTGCTACTTAGCAGGAGCAGAGTGGCTTTCACATGCTGCCAACTTGTTGTTAGAGTTGCCTTGATTTTGCATCAACATCCATTACAGAGACCACCTCAATCTCACTGAAAACCCATTTTAAAACAGCCAGTCAATATATCTTTTTCTTTAGAAAACTCTTATCAGAATAGTAGTGAAAAGGGAGTGCTTGTCGTCGTTATCCAAATTAATTGATAAATTAGCAGAATTAATGAAAGAGAAAAGAAACAAATAGTCTTGCTAGTAACATACTAAACAATTTTTCATAACCTATGGCAAAAAAATGAGTATTTTTTTTAAAATGGGAAGGAAGGAAAAGATCATAAACTATCACTTTGCAAAAATCTACTTTTATATACTGTATTATAGCTCCAAGCTTTAAAGTGGGGACGTTTTGAAATCAACATTTATTGTGATTCTAAATAAACTTTTTGAATTCTCTAATACCATTGACGAAAATGAAGAATTAACTCCTGTCTCAGTGCAAACTCATGAACCCACAGTATCAGGAATTTCCCTCTGTTAGGCTCCAATCAGAGAAAATAAAACTTCTAGGTGATCACAGGAAGATATTTACTATCTGTGCTACGATGTTTCAATGGCAGTGCCTGCCTGGCTGTACAGCAGCCCACAGCCTACTGTCTACAGTGGGCTCCAAAACTGTTTCTTCTGAGAGGGATGTGCCTGGCAGTTTGTAGTCTGCGTGAGAAGCCGAGAGGTCTTTGTGGCAACTAGTCCTCTCACATCATGCTTCCACTGTGGCTGGAATAGGGTTAAAGGATTGGCTGGCAATACTTGTTCCTTTATCCCATACTGTGTATCACCAGCTGTGGCAAAAAATTTTTCCTAGTCAAACTGAAAAATTGCTCTTCCCTAGCCAAGAGCCCTAGAAATGCCTTCAACATGCTAACTATCCCACACCCAAGTCAAACTTTCAAAAGGTTTGCAAAGAACAGGTAGTCCATCTAGAGTTGTGCCTGTTGATACTCAAGCACATCTCTTGCTTTATTTCTAAGACTGGAGTCTGCTGTGAAAGCACCTGGGACGTCCAGGTAACAACTTGTCTAATGCTAAGCTCCCACTATGGTTGTATGCTTCATGACGATGGCAAGTCAAAGTGTGTTTGTTAAGTCAAGAATGATTCTGGCCTATGGTATATTCTTACTGGGTTTTCCTCTTACGTTGAGTGGAAATGGTATAGCTATCCATAAGGTCTTTTCCCAAAAAGATTGACTTTAGTCTAATCTCACACCCAGCACCACTCACTGGAGAGGTAGGGTGAGCAGGTTGAGTATTGTGGAGTAACATAGGAGAGTTAACTGCACATTCCCATTTTAGAGAAGTTTGCAGTCACTCACTTATTGGTGGCCTGCAAGGGATCACATTGTAGCAAACATAGTATTTTCTACAATATCTTTGTCCTGTGAAACCCCAGTATCTGACCTTCTGTGCTGTTAAAAAGTGAAGGAAGTCGGCAAAAATAATATAATAGAAGAGGTTAATAGCTGATGCAATAATCTCTTCTGATCTTCCTTGTAAAATAATATTAGATTTCTTACATGATGGGCAAAGAATGGGTGAGCTGTGTAGTAGAAAAGAAAATGTAGCCCTGCTTTGCTTTTGTTGTTAGCTTGCTGAATTTTTTTTTTTTAACATTGCCTCAGGCAGATTTGCATCTAACAGTAGCTTCCCAGAAATACACTTTACTACACAATGGGGAATGTTCTCCACTTATTTATTGCTTGGGGCTAACAGGCTGGGCTGTTTTGCATTGAATATGTATCTTTTGATCTTGCTTTATTTTCGTCCTGCCATTTTGTTGCTGCTAAGAGCTGATGATTAGGAGAAATCTGTAAGTGAAAACTGCCAAAGGGCTTCAAAATCGTGCGATTGGATTCACTGGCCAGAGCTCACACTGAGTTCTGTGGGGCCACCAAAGCCCAGTGTAGAACTCAGTGACTGGGAAAGAAATCAGCTTAGGCTCACTTAGAGGAGACATCTACTTAATGAGCAATACATTCTTTGCCCTCTTGTGCTCTGATTCTGGCCTCTAAGAACAAATTTTTTAAAGTTCTTATTTCCACAGTATTCTGTGATTCAGGTGTTATACAGAGATAGAGTGACCCATGGGAAATTGTATATTTGAAATTACCTTTATTGTTAGAGTATTTTTTTATTGAATACCCACAGGATTTTCAAGCATTCAAATAATTTCTGCACTGATATACTTAGAACAGAGAAATTAGGGACTCTGACTTGCTTAATTTTATAGTCTGGCAGGGGTATAATTTTAATATGAAGCATTGTGTGACGTGGCACTAGGTCTTATTCAGACAGAAGAATGTTCATAAAGATTAAGGGACTCACATTACATAAGAGCAAAAGGGAAAGACATACAAATAAGCTGTTTTCTTAGATTGATTCATGTTCTCAATGAAAACAGTATGACAAAAAAAGAGATGGAATGAGAGGAAGTGACATGGCAAATATGAACAAAAATGTATGATTTATACCATATCTATTAGGTCACTAGATTCTAGTCTCAAAACAGAATAAATATAGTGATTAGTACAGTAAAGCATCTAATTATTCCACTTCTGAATAAGGCTATCCACACCACTATTCCTGGTTTGAATGTTAAAACACATCTTTTGTTCTTTTTTTAAACGTTCCGGTGGTAAAGAAGACATTGTTAGTTCTCTGTTTTTTTTGTTTTTGTCTTTGTTTTTAAAGTGTGCTTTTTTTTGGTGAGGAAGATTGGCCCTGAGCTAACATCTGCTGCCAATCTTCCTCTTTTTTTTTCTCCCCAAAGCCCCAGTACATAGTTGTATATCCTAGTTGTAAGTCCGTCTAGTTCTTCTATGTGGGATGCCGCCACAGCATGGCTTGATGAGCAGTGTGTAGGTCTGCGCCTGGGATCTGAACCTGTGAACCCCAGGCCACTGAAGTGGAGTGCATGAATGTAACCACTCAGCCACAGGGCCGGCCCCAAGAACATATCTTGATAAGTTATATTGTTTACTTCCTTAATGGAGTTCTTTTGGAGAATACTATGATTGAGGGTAACAGACAAGAACTTTAGGAAATCTCTCCTTAGAGGACAAGAAAGAGCAAGATATAAGAAGCGATAATACATTATTATTCATTTGACTGAGATAAGTCAGTTCTAAATCATTTAAAATAATGTGTTATTCCTTATTCTTCTCTCATTCTGTAATATTGGGGAAGTTTTGCTGGGTCCTAATTGCTGGTTTGGACACTGACGTCCAGAATGAAGAGATTGTGTATTGTAATAATCAGAGAAAAGAAATGCGGGACAAAATTCACCAATAATAAAGAATGAACATAGCTGAATAACTATAGTGCCCTCCATTGACTAGAAGACTCTAGAGTGTCTAATTCATTGGCCTCCCAGGCAACAAAGGATCAATGAAGAAAATCCCACTCTATGTACTTCTTTATCACCCTTTCTGGTTGTCATCTTGGTTATATTTTTCTCTTGAAGGAAAAAAAATAATTGCTAATTTCACAGTCAAGTATAGTGGGGATAGAAAAATTGTAAAACTTATGTGAGATCAAATTAACCTATTTCACTAGAGATGAGCAGTGAGAAAATTGGTTATGACTTAGTCACAGATCCTCTATAAACTCAGAGATTAAGTTATGTTGCTGCAGGTGGTTAGTCCTCAGTGCAACATCTGAATATAGATGAAAAGTGTTCATTTGGATCCTTAGATATGAACCCCTAGGGCAGTAGACACCAGACACCAACCAGGTAATACCAAGGATCATATTCAAGTCCAGACAAGAGGAGGGGCACTGGTGTATTTGAAAACATTTCGTGTTTTCACTATATAGTATATTTTCAGAAATTCTTTGAGTTACAAAGGTTCCACTACATATTTTATTTATTTTTAAAACCTTTGTATTTATACATCTATTATAGTGCATCATAGATGTATCACTGAAAAGATATTACCATCTCTTCCAGCAAAGAGAGGCAGTGAAAATGGTAGCAGCTAATGAAAGGAAATAAGATGGTTGGTTTAGAAAAGACAGAAAGAAGATCCTTGACCTGATACACCTCTCCTCTTTCGAAACCACTAGAAATAGTAAGATTCTTCGGCCTCCAAGATTGTGTTAGGAAGGAGACATCTCTAATAGTGCGAGATGAGAGAAAAAAGATTCTTGGTATATTCATTCATCCATCAAACATCATTCATCCATCGAAATTATTGAGGTATTTTATGTGTCAGCACTTTGTGAGGCAATAGAGATTCAAAGATTGAGAAGATGTGGTCGTGCTTCACTCTCAAAGTGTGATGAGAGGCAGAAAAACAAAGAATTAAAATGCTAGCGCAAGTAGGGAAGCCACTAGGGAAATTGGAGAATGCTTTACGAGGAAGGACACATCTGAGATAGATTTTGTGTAGTAAGTAGGAGCTTGCTAAATGAAGAAGGTTGCAAAAGATATTTTAGGTAAAAGGAAAACAAAAACTAGGGTGAATGAGATTGGAATCAGAATAAAGAATAAGATTCATGACAGAGAGGGAATGTAACGTCAAGAGGCCAGCCTGGAAAGGTGAGTTGAGTTGACCTATGTTATGCTAATCAATTGGAATTTTTACAAGTAAAATGACCAGATACATTTAAACAAGAAGATTACATGATCAGCTTCATGTACATTTTGTTCTGTGTGCAGGTAAGAGAAACAATACTGGAGGCCAGAACACCAGTTGAAACATTATAACACCATTTGGAAGTGATGTTAATAACAACAGATGAGATGGTCCTGAACAACAGTAGTAGCAGTAAGGATGGAGAGTAAAGGTCAACCTTAGGGGAAAAAATAATATTTGATTACATAAATGATATGAAGGGGAAGAAGGAAACAAGGATAACTCTGTGGCTACTAGCTTGGGTTAATAGATGGGGTATGATTCTATTAACTAAAACTGGAAATTTAGAGGGACCTGAAGTGAGATGGGACATAATCAGTTTCAGTTCAAAATATGCTGAATTTGAGATGCCTTTGGATATCTGTGTGGAGCAACTGAGTATTCCATGTTAGATTTTAATCTGATGAAGTATAATTAAAGCCAAAAAACCTGATGAATTCCTGAGGACTACTCCATGAAGCCAGGAGAGAAGAAAAATTATGGAAATAGCAGTAGAGTTAGGAGGAGAAAAAAGAAAATGAAGAACAGGTGGTGAATGGTGTTGAAAGCTATTAAGAGATTAAATACAACAAACCCTTAAAATAAATACATTAGATTTGGCAATTAGTGGATTAATAGCATCATTCTAAAAGTAATGATGATAGAGCCAGTGAAGGTGATGTGTTCTTGAGGGAGAGTGGACATTAATTAGTCAACATAATATTGACTACTAATATCAACATTATGATTAATATCAACATTATGTTGACTACTACTTAGTTAACATTACTTCTTGCTTCTACTCAGGTTGGTTCCTAAGCATATATAGAGATTTCAGCAGAGTTCCTGGTATCATGTCAAAAGGTCTTAACCCTAAATGATGATAAGTAATCCACAAGAAACATAAGAACAATTTCAAAACCATACCTTATTAATCTCCACTTAGATTTAGCTCTTTCCCTCTCTCTACCTGCCTTTTCATTTATCAGCCATATTTTGAGAGTCACTCTAAGAGAAGATGCCTCTTCTGTAATATAATCTCAAAGCTAGAGTGCCCTAGGGACAACAGAGAAGGTGGGAAAGTGAAATACAAATGCTCTCAGGCTAAAGAGACGGTGCTATTGAATCATAGGGGTCTTCCTAGAGTTCAGAGTGTGACCTTCACCTTGAAGCATCTGCAACTCACCCTTTAACTCAGACTGGCGATGAAATTTCAGAGTTAAATTATATGGTGGTTGTAGTAATACAAGAGGTGATTGACTTTCTCCCTCTCCCAAGTCTAGACACCAGTAATTTTCTGTCACTTCTGTTGCCCTCCCAGTCTAAGTGCTTTCTGTAAATTGGGGATTGTAGTCTCAGATATCATTCTCCAGTTGGAGTAGGCTGAGTTCCCTACAAGAGCTCTCCAGATGGGCTTTCATCTCAAACTCATCAGCTCTTGCCTACATGTCTATTCTCGCAGTAACTTCTGAAGCTCTTTTCGATCACCTGATTCCAAGTCCCATTCAAGTCCTGATTGTTGATGCGTTCAAGACAGGCCTTCAAGGAAAGGTTTAGATGAGGAAAGCAAGTAGTGAGAATAAAAAGAAGAAAAGCTACAAAAGTAGATTGTCACACAAGGGTGAAAGCCTCCTCACACCAATTTCCTTTGGAAGAAAGTGCTGGGGGAAAAAAATTTTGGCGCTAGAAAACACAGGAGGTGTGGTAGGTGGAGAGTGGGTGACCGAAAAGCAAACGTGGAAGTCAGAAAAACCTGTATGATTGTAATTCTCCATATGAGAACTGTTCTCGTGATTTAGAACCATTCATCAGTGATCTATTGGCTTCTTGTCAGCTGGGGGAGGGGACCACTACATTTCTTTCACCTAAGATGAATCTGATAACATGTGCTCCTTCGATTTGCAGCTACTAGATTACCCTATTTCACATTCGTATCCACAAAGTACATTTTAAAAAATGAAGACTTCTTTTGATCTTTATATTTATCTGTCTTTATTTCTTTTACCTCTACCTCTACCAGTGAAGGCAAACTAGACAGCAGAACCTTTTTCTAATGGTAGCCCTGATAGACAGTCTCATTACCTATTTCTTTATTTACTCACTATATGTTAACTCTGTTACATCATACATGCTGTATCTATTAGTTGTCATGTCTTAGAGGGCACAATTTGATCGAAATTGTATCCAAGGGGGTGCAACAATGAGCTGTATTATAACGTGGTTCTGCTCTGATGATAACATTTACATAATGTTGTATATGGTAAAACTATAAAGTAAGGAGCTGAGTTTTCAAGTGAGACTTATGGAAAACTGTCTCCTGACTTTATAGCCATGCCTCATACAACAGAATGTTTATACTAAGTGCATTATAATTTATTGTAAGCACTTTTATTTCTCCTTACTGCTGGACTGAGATAAAGAGTAAACCGTACATGGTACAGAGAACAATTTTTCCCTTCTAGAACTTAGCATACTCTTTATATTTACTTTGTAATGACTTAGAAAGTAAAAAAATTTTCTTATAATGGCTGTGGAATTGTTTTTAATTGCTTAGTGAGTGAAACTTTTAACTAGAAATTTGAGCCACGATTCCAAAACTAATTTTACTTTTTCAAAGGTACAACTACAGGCAACATTTTTCCCTCCTAAATGAGAGAAATTTTTCACAGAAAACAAAGATTCATAGCAAGAATCAAAAGAAAATCAGGATTTGAAATTGTTTCTTGTCCTCACTCAACCAAGTAGGGAGGAAAGAGGAGAATCCATAGTTCAAAGGAAAGGAAAGGGTTATACGTTCTTGCTACTTTGATGACAGTATAGTTGCCACTCATGCACTCAGAAGGAAAAGGAAGAGCCTTGTTCTTGCAACCTGGGAGTCCACAAAGCATAGAGTATACCTCTTCAGGTCCAGGAGGAACCTCAGCTCTGCCAAGCAGATCTCAGTAGATCCCAAAGTACAGACAGCATGGACCAGTTGTTGTCTTCTTTTCAGGCTGCCCTGAAGAGGGAGCCATGCGTGAACTCCTACTGGATCTGATCGAAAGTGGTGAGGCATTTAAAACCTGAACTGCTTATGCCCAATATGCTAAAAATCCTTTAAAAATGTTCCAGAGGTGGCATTAGAGCCTCAATTTACACTGCTGCACTATAACCATCCTGCATCACCCTGCTTCAATTTAACACTTATGGGCTTTAGGGGACTAACTACTGACCAGAGGGACCAGAGGGGTATCAGATGCAAGGGAACCTAGGCCCCTAAAAGGAGGGTTCCCTGGAGATGCTTGTTAATAAAGCAAGGAACTGGATTAAACAACAATATCTAGGGGTTACTGGATTTAGCATAGAAATGGTATTTCTACAGAATGTCCAAGATTCAAATTATGAGAAGTGTTGGGGACAAAAGTTTATTATGCTTTTCCAAAGCTCCTAGGTACTCTAAATAATTTAGCCCATTTAATAATTACAATCATATGAGAAGGTAGTTATTATTCTTGTTTGAGGAAGAAAAACAGTGAAGCTCTTCAGTAGTAGTGGACACATTTAGGACTAGGCACTACTCTATATGTTTAAATTAACCCATTTAAGCATTACAACTGCCCATTGAAGTAGATAGTATTATAGTCTTCATTTTACAGATGAGGAAACCCAGCCACAGAGAAGTTAAGCAAATGTCCCAAGATCTCAGAGCAGTAGGTGATGGAGCTGGAATTTGGAGCAGGAATCCGGCTCCTCAGCCTGAACTCATAACCACCCCCCCATTGCTGCCTTTCTTTGCTAAGTAACTTGCCTAAAGCTACTCAGCTACGGAACCCGTGACTTTTCCACTTCACCACTGACAAGAAAATGGAGAATCTTGAGTTATGATGTGATTAAGATGATGATTTATTTTCTAAACTGATTAAGACTCTTGGAAAGAACCTAGAAAAATTGTTTTCAATCCCTTATAAATGTTCCTGGGATGAATCCTAACTCCAGCTGTGACTGGGATAGAAAGCAGTTCTCTCCTGGTCTCAGCCTCAATTTTGATCTCTTTTTAGAATTTCTGGCTTCCTTTTTTCTGTTTATTTCTTCCATGTGAATGTAGAGATTATACAATTGATGTGATACCAAGAACACAAACTGTCCTAAAATTGGGTGTTTGTTGAGTCGTCCTCATCACTTAATTCAGTGGTTCTGCTCCTTCTCTGCATGCCCTGATTCTCTCCTGTACCATCTGCCTGGATGTGCGTTTATGCTGCTGCTTTAAGAAGATGAACCTGGAAATACAGCAAAACATATATCATCTATATGCTTATATAAGAATGCATGTATGGCTGGACAAGGTGCTCCCTAGTGATAGTAAGAGAAGAAAGCATGTCTAGGGAGGACTTTTCACTGCTCCAGGGGTGAATCAGACTGTCCTGGCTTTACCACTTGCTATTGTGGATTCTTTTTTGCTCCTATAGATGATGAATCATTCTAGTAGGGAGTAACTCAATCACAGAAAGGGCGTTTTGTCAGTATAGCACAAGCAAATAACTAACGCAAACTGAGAATTTAAAGAAATACATGATTGATCAGAGAATCTGGGTAATAATACATATTTAGTGTGTGTTGTCACACTCTATAAGGAGATAAACTTTTTGAATGATTTAGGGAAATCAGCGTTTTTCCTTTATAGCCATCCCTGTATATGACTATTTCCTTCTTGTCTATCATATTCTACCATGAGAAGTATGAGTATAAGCACAGATATTGCTTTACATCCTATGAAATGTTTCCATGTACATCTTCTAATTTGCTTCCTAGAGCTACCTGAAGAGTAGTTCCAAGAGGTTAGGTCAAGTATCATTAGCCTCATTTTACTTATGAAAAAACTAAGATTCAGAAAGTCTAATTGATTTACCTGTTCCAATAAGAAATAGGCTGATGGCCAGAAGTAAAACCAGTTATCTTCAGGAACTAAACAGTATAGCTTTTACCCTGACACTCCATCGGCAGTGTATGGAGTCCTGAGTCATTGTGACCAGTAAGAGATACACGTGAATCTGGTTCCTGTGGTTTACTACCTCTGTGTTCTCACCCTCCCCTGAGCATCCATCACTGCTTCTCTGTGTGTGCATATACATGTGTGCATCCAGGCTTGTACAGGAATGTGTGCAAAGGAACTAGGGTGTGGGGAGATGATCATAGCATGTAGATGCTGCCTTGGTGTTCATTGGACTACAATTCAGTATGAATCTAGAAAAATAAATCATCATCAAGCTAAAATCAGTTTCTGGTTCAAGAGGATCAAGATTGAGAGAGTGGATATGGACAAGAATAAGAGAATGAGACCAAGAGAGCAGGCAGGGTGAAAGGCAGAAGTCAGGGGCCGGCCCTGGGGCCGAGTGGTTAAGTTTGCGCGCTCTGCTTCAGCCGGCCCAGGGTTTCGCTGGTTCGGATCCAGGACACGGACATGGCACCGCACATCAGGTCACACTGAGGCGGCGTCTCACATGCCACAGCTAGAAGGACCCACAACTAGAGTATACAACTATGTACTGGGGGGACTTGGGGAGAAAAAGCAGAAAAAAAAAAGCCAGAAGTCAAGTCTAGAAAGAAGAGATGGGAGCAAGACAGCTGGAGAGCTGAAGCTTCTCGTTGCAGGCAAGGCTAGCAGGAGCACCAAAGGATCAGCAGTGAATCCCCACAGTTTTCTTATTATTACTCAGTTTAATCTTAGAACATGGTAATGAAGCAGAGATCACCCAAAATGATTTAATAATTTGAAACTCTTTAAATTTGTTGTTTATTTTTTTAATGCGTTTGCATATTTGTGGTTGGAGTTCATTATATTCATTATACTTAAAATAATGTGATAAAGTCAGACTAAGGACTTCTGACTCAGGAGAATCTGGGATATTTCCATGATCCTTTATTCCATCCTCTGCTTGGAACTTTCCCTGATTCCGCACTTTAATGCTGGGAATATACAGCATTACTTCCCAGATCTTTCCTTCTAGAGTCTATGATAGTTTTGCTGATTCACTGAGGGTTTGGTTTGTAGGGTTAAAGTTACAAATCAAACAGCATCAAAATAAAGGCCCAATACATTCTTGAAGATTTCCTTCCCATCTTCATCTTGAATCATTCCACATCTTACAAAAGATTACAAGAGAATCACAAAGGTGAAAAAGATGATAAAGGTTAGCAAATAAAATAGCTTTCCTATGACTAAAAGCTAATAACTTCCTGAAAAATCAAATTTACCCCAACTGAGTTGATTCTCCTTTATCTGTTCTGGGTGTTATGGACCCACTTATATACAGGGAAAGACCCCAAAACACTAAGGTTAAATGATTTCTCCAGCATTAAGTTAGGAAGCAACAAAGTATACCTTTCTCATTCACCATCAACAGTGCACATTATACTGATGTGTAATTTTGATACTAAAATTGAACAACAAAGGGGGATGATTTATTAACTACTAACAGAATCAGAGCATCACTGGACTTCATTGGAGTGTCTCTGTCATGAACCCGATTATAATTCAGGGACTTTGCTGGTGGCAATTAAGTGACTGTAAATTAAGAAGCACATGCTTATGAAAACACCATTTCACTGTAGATGTTTGCCCTGCATGTCTGGATATTTAAATCAAGAGACCAAAGTCTAACTGAGGGTTTTTCAACTTCAGCCCTATCAACATTTTAGATGGTATGTGTCTTTGTTATGGAAGGTGTCCTTTACATTGCAGGATGTTTAGCAGCATCCTTGGCTTCTACTCTCTAGGTTGACAGTAGCAACTTCCCCCTTCCAGTTGTGATAACCAAAAATTGTCTCCAGATATTGCCAATGTCATCTTGAAGCACAAATTGCCCCAATTTGAGAAGCACTCATCTAACTGTTCTTTCTTAATTTAAGAAACAAATCTTTCTTACCCATTCAGTTCTACTGCCCCCAGTTCCTATAATTAAAAAGTATTGAGGATAGATAATTGGTGAAAGATAAAGTAAAATGTATTTGTTTGTTATCAATGAATAAATACCAGATTACACTCTTGAGAAAGAGAGAAAAGTTTGGATAAAATCTAATATTAAGTTGGTACATTTTTAGCAGCCAGTAATGCTTGTTAAATGTGAAGAGATGTATCTAGTAGCAATTGAACAGGCTTAATATCTGGTAGATGTGTATCATTACATCATGGATATACTGTCAGTAAATATGCTATTAAGTAATATATTGATACAAACCGAATTTAGCATTTCTTCTCTGCCTCCAATTATATTCATCATTTTGGAAGCATAATCCCCAGACTTATGCAGTATGAGTGGAATTGTCAATGTACCTGTTTGTATAACATACTTGGTGTAAAGTGTTTGCAAAGATCCAATGCTTGAGATTTTTATGGGTGCATTGATTTCTTGTGACAGTTTTATGGATTAAGGTATACTGAACAGAGAAGATAAAAATTTGTTTGCTTGGCTCTTGTAATTTTTTTGACTGATTTTTTAAAAAGTCATAGGTTCATAGTTAAGTAACCCATCTGATATTTGTGGGTTCATGGTTAAAGTAGGCTACCCACTAAACGTTTATCTAATGCTTCATGCTTCTTTTCACTGTTTTTCACATGCAATGTAGATTATTTAGTTCCCAGAGATGATCTTTCTGCATAGTGGGAACACTGAGCACATCTTTCTCTCCTTCACTTTCACGTTAATACCATACCAATAGTTCTCCTTAAATTTTTTCTTTGTATCTGATACTTTTAATTATTTCTTAAGGAATGTTAAAGTAGTTATCCATCTATTCTGCTCTTAGACAATAAACAAATACTTGATAATGGACCTATAGCAATTTGTTAAATTGAATTGAGTTTATTTATTCCACATTTCAGCAAGTGCCTACTGTGTAAATGGTGGGTTTATGCTTCTAGGCTCTGTGAGGGCTCCACAGGTGAATTACAGGAGGATCACTGTCATTAACAAGCTTATGAGGAAAGATGAGTACAAATAACTCTAATGCAATGTGGAGGATGATGAGGTCATAAAAAGGGGCCAAGTAAAAGGATGGGATGCTGATGAGAGAAGATTTCCTGGAAAGGTGCCTCTTTGTGTTATATCCCCATGTCCTCAGCTGCCTGCCAGAAATCCCAGCTAAAGAGGAGGGACGTTCTCTGCCCTTCTCTCTTTGCACCAACACCCATTCTTTCTAGGGTGCCATCCTTTCTAAATCCTGGAATGATTTGAAAAATTGTGAGCTCCTGGAGGAGACATTCTATTAAATCCAAACAACACATAGCCCTTACAGATTTTTAACACGCATCTCTTTACACTTTTGTTCTTTAGCTAAGGCTGATTTTGAAGATACAGTCATTAGATATCTGGTTTTGCACTAGATTGCCTGGTCTTGAAGTAGCATTCTAGATGAGGGTTATTTCATTATTATATTGTAATGGCGTGGCATGAGAATTCTCACTTACTCTACAGGTGTGCCTAATGCACAGTTTAGCTAACTTACCTTCTAGGTACAAGCTTGTGATGCTTACTGGCCAGTCGGTGCATGCTGGGAACCAGAGTCTTCATTTAATCAGCATTTCCTCATTTCCGAATAGCTAGGCATTCTGTGACGACCCTGTTTGAGTGGTTATTTTCATTTAACAGATGCAAGTTCTACAAATTGAGACTGTTATTTTGACTCTTACCATCTTTTTTCTTTCTTTTTTTTTTTTTAAAGATTGACACCTGAGCTATCAACCATTGTCAATCTTCCTTTTTTTTTTTTCCTGCTTTTTCTCTCCAAATCCCCCCAATACACAGTTGTATATTTTAGTTGTGGGTCCTTCTAGTTGTGACATGTGGGATGCTGCCTCAGCGTGGCCTGATGAGCAGTGCCGTGTCCGCGCCCAGGATCCGGACCAGTGAAACCCGCCGCAGCAGAGAGCATGAACTTAACCACTCAGCCACAGGGCTGACCCCATTACCATCTTTTTTCTTATGTGCACTTTTTTTTTTTTAAAGATTTTATTTTTTCCTTTTTCACCCCAAAGCCCCCCAGTACATAGTTGTATATTCTTCATTGTGGGTCCTTCTAGTTGTGGCATGTGGGACGCTGCCTCAGCTTGGCTTGATGAGCAGTGCTATGACCGCACCCAGAATTCGAACCAACGAAACACTGGGCCGCTTGCAGCAGAGCGCGCAAACTTAACCACTCCACCACGGGGCCAGCCCCTCTTATGTGCACTTTTTATGATTTAAATCAGTTGCCGCCTTAAATCGAGATTTTAAAATTTCTTAAAATTAAATTAGTTCTGAAATTGTGTTATTCTTTTCATCCTTTTTCAATATGAAAGTTTTAGTCACATTGTAGAAAGATTATTTTCTAGTTTATAGAATCAATACATTTACTTCGGAGATATTGACCACATAAAAAAAGAACCCTTAAATATCTGAAGAGTGGTTTCTTTTTAAAAAATACTAGAATGTACTCTGGTGTTTGGAGTTGGCTAACCGTATTGAGTTAGTAAAAAGTGTGCATGTGTGTTTTCTAATATACCTTTTACTAATTTGGAAGAAAAAGATAAGTTTAAAAAAATAAATATGGTTTAAGCACAACATAAAAATAAGATGTGTAGATTGTCAAAGCACAATCTTCAGATAATATATTGTTTTAGTAGATGCATTTTTAAGGGTCTGGCAATTTTGCTGAAATAGTTAATTACTTCTTTAGGTAAGATAGATCTGAACACTTCCAGAGAATAATTTGGAATAATGATCTGTGTGATAATTTTAACTTTTCCATGGACAAAAATTACTAAAATGTCCGAAGGACCCTAAATACCCAGCTTAGAAGCTCTGCCTTGTGCTGCTGAGGAAATTTGCCAGTTCACTTGTGGATGTTGTAGGGCTTGGGACAAGGGCAGTGGAATATAGGTAACCATGTGTCCTCTGTCTGCATGTGTGACACTGTTATTCACACAGCAGGCATTTACCAGGTTTCTGTTTTACATTAGAGTCTTTATTTGATTTATAAGCCATATTTATGTAAAATATATTACATAGTATTTTTTTCAAAATGAACACATTAGGGCCGTATTCCAGGCTAACCAGCATTCAAAGTACCTCTTTATGATGGAGCATATTTGGTTGCTGCCATGTTGAGCCATATAGATGAGAAAAGTGCAAGGAAAAATTTGATAGAAGATTTAAAATTCTTTTATGGAGGTAAATTTTCATTCTTCTCAGTAGAAAATGCCAGCCGGTAAATCTCTATTGACAACTTCATTTATGGTCTAGAAGAAGACAGCAAACAGCCTATTAATTAATTCATAAATGATTCTAGGTTGAGAAGAGCCGTAAACACCTTGAAGGACAGAGAAATGATACCACAAAAGAATACAACAGGAAAAGTCAAATCGAGTATGGAAAGAAGCAGCAAGCACCCATGAAGTTAGCTTTGCTCTTCCCCATGGAGAAGTTCTAAATTATCAAACACATATAATTAATCTCATTAATATCTGCATGGCAGAGAAACACATGTCGGGTAATGGAGATAGTAAATAGTACTGTAATCTACCTATATTTATGAAAATAAAGAGGTGAAGACGAAAAGAAAAACCTACATCTCATGGCACCTAGCTAATTAAATAAAATTCTCACGCTAAATAAAATATTCAATTTACCTAAAAATAATGGGATAGGAAGTATTTTGTACCATAGGTAATGGATTTTTTAAAAATTCAGCTTTCTCCTTCTTTTACAAAAGATGAGTTGGCCTTTGTGTCCCTACGGTGGACAACCTGGGGATTAAGCTTCAATTTCCTGTCTATGCATGGGTGTGGAATCTCTATTTGTGGCTGTTTTGACCTGAGAGGAAACCTGGATTTGACTCGGTTTGGAAGATACAGGGGAACATGGTGTTTTAATTGTTCTGCTGTCATGCTCCTGGCTCCTTCTGTCCATCCCTCATGCCCCAGAGCGCTGAGCAGCTGGCTCTGCAGCTGTGAACAGGGTCTGGGACAATCTCCCTGTGGAGCAGACATAAATCTTGCCAAAGAGATACAGAGAAAAGGTTTTTTTGCTTGATTTTTCCACTTCTAAATTCTTGCTGGAATTGAAGGAGAAAACCCCACTCACCATGAACTATTTACTCCTTCTCCACTAATCTGTGTTCTTTGCCTCTTTCTTTCAAGTTTCAGAAAGAGACCCTTTTAGGTTTCTAAAATAAGTAGTCATTCAAATAAACATTTTTCTTCCCCTTCCTTGGAATAGGGACTACAAAATTGGTTTCTTCATTTCCCATAAAGAATTGAATTCATTCCAATATGCCAGAAATGCTGGTAGCAAGCTGTCTTGCCAGCGGACAACCTGCCGCCCTCAGCGGCTGGAATCAGGCTTAGACAAGATGACATTAACTTCGATTTCCTTTACACTACACCTATCTACTTTCTCTTGGACCTGCTCACATGCTTTTCACTCCTGGGAGTGAGCATTCCAAATTTGCAAGGATCAGAAGCGAACTCTGAAATCTGGTCTGATTCCTACAGCAATAGGACATTACATGAATCTACCATCGCACAAGATATACTTATGAAAGAGTAAATACAGTTCAAAACTGAGTAAATGTGCCACATTATGAATTGTCTAATTCTCGGGGTTACTTAAACAGGTGGAGTTCTGCGTGAAAGACCTTTTCCTAGACAAGAAGAAAATAATCCAGTGGGAATTTAACTTTAATCTAACCTATTTAACTTTATTTGCCTGCATTTTTCATACTGATTGTTAAATTGAGTCTAATATAATGACATCCATCTACTGGATGGTAATTAGATCTTAAAGGGGAAATAGTGACAATATGTAGGACTCTAAGAAATGTCATGGCAATGATTCACTGTGTATAATTATTTTTCTTGATTGGTCTAATCATTGGAGAATGAATGCAGATGCAGGTATGGCTAAGGCTCCAATGTTGTTATTCTGCTCTGCCAGGTGCGTTGTAGAAGACAAGAACTCGAAGGTGGCCTGGTTGAACCGTTCTGGCATCATTTTTGCTGGGCATGACAAGTGGTCTCTGGACCCCCGGGTTGAGCTGGAGAAACGCCATTCTCTGGAATACAGCCTCCGAATCCAGAAGGTGGATGTCTATGATGAAGGTTCCTACACTTGCTCAGTTCAGACACAGCATGAGCCCAAGACCTCTCAAGTTTACTTGATCGTGCAAGGTAAGAAAAGGATGAGAGAGGTGGTAGGTAGATAATAATCATGATTGACCAAATATTTGCAAAATTCTTTCCGGAAAAAAAAACTTCCAAATACATTATTGCATTTGAGTATCTATTTTCTCTCTGAAAGAATAGACTTAAAATCAGAGGACTACAGGGAATATAGAAAGAGGAGTCTTGCCACTGTGAGCAGTACCCTTGATGAGAATGTTTTCTCCTAGCCTTAAGTGTGAAAACACACAGTAAAGGCCACAGCTGTTGGAGTAAGTTGAAACAGGGACCCAAGAACACACAGAATGCTTAGAACCATGTAAAATCTACTTTATCACACTGTTAGGTGCTGGATGCTTTGCTGAAGGTTTCATTTTTATCTATCTGCTGCTTAAAGAACGTCACTAATTATCTGTTTTTATGATAGTAAATGTTGTTTGGAAAACTGAAAATTTCCACAGGCCTTGACAGCCTCTCATCTGGCCAGCTTCCTTTGTAGCTTGTATCTCCATTTAATGGCAAGTTATTTGTGAGCAAACCCAGTGACAAGGATCTGCAAAGTCATTGGGGACAATCTGCTTCTAGATGGTGGTTTCCAGGGGCACATCTGAGTCATGGTTTTACAGAATGAAAACCCTAAATGGCATAACCATGCCCCCAAACTATAGCTCTCTTGAGTCCCTTTCCCCATAATTGCAGAATGAGAACGAAGCTGATCAGCTGCACAATTTTATTGCAAGCGCAGTCAAACCACCAGCAGTTTCCATCCATCTATTAGGAAAGATCTAAGCACTAACAAATATTAGGGCTGTGTTCATGTATTCTTGATTTACAATTTTATGTAAATTTAATGCAGATTAGGCATGGCCTTAGGGCTCCTGTCAAGATTCCAATGCAGTCAGTGGTGTGGCAAAGTTTGACGGTAGCCTCTATTAATGTGTTATGGAATTGATTATCTCAGCGTTTAAATTATTGCTCTTCCAACTCCTCTGATTAATAGATTGAAACTAGAGAAAAATACATCAGAGACTGCCTGGTGCAAGGGTAGTTTAGTCATGTGACCTCTATCCTGGTCCATTTGTGATGGCTGACAGCTTCATTTTATTGCTTGTAAAAGGCATGTCTCCTGATTTGCAAAGTTCCTATCACAGTCAAAGCACAGAACGCTTTCCTTGTAGTTTGGTAGAGAGTACTTGAGCTCCATAACAAGAGACACCAGGGCTTGGATCTCAGATAGCCTATTTAAATGTGTAAACATAACTAGAGATGTGGAAATATGGAAATGGATTAAATTGCCAGCTCCCTCAAATCACAAGCACACAGACGTTCACACACACAGACATGCCTCAAAACAAAAGAAGTCCATTCAATGGCTGTGGGAGGGGAAATAACTAGTTTACTTAAGGCCCCTCAGAACAGATTTTATCTAATGTCCAGCTCCATATTGAATTATGAGATTCCTCCACAATTTTAATACCTATACAGTCTTTAATATTATTGGAAAGTCACTAGAGACCACAACCAGAAAACTGTATACTGTTTTATACCAAACAAAGTTGGGCAATCTGAGTATCATATTCCTTGGTTTCTTGATGAGAAAACAGAAGTTCATTAAACTTAGGTTACTGGCTCAAGGTCACACAGAGAGTTCAGGGAGTAGTTTGGAGCCAAGCAGAGCAGGCATCGAATCTGAAGCACTTTCTACCAGAATGGGAATTTTTTTTGGCTTTAAGAACTGCCAGATGTATATTTACGTCTGAGCTCTTGGAGCCAAAGCCCTTCCCCTTCTTTTCTTATTCATCTCTGTACTTTTTAGCTACGAACATGACCATTGTGAAAGGGTTAGAGATAGAACTAGGTTAGATCACATTGTGTACACCTCTATACCATGTCAGCACAAGTGAATTGAACTTAAATTTAACTTAATACCAAGTGCCAGGTACTGTTTGTTCATTGTCTCATTGGATTCTAATAATATTATTACTAAGTAGGTGTTAAAAACTTTATTATAAATATGCAAGAGCTTAAAGTTCAGAAACAATAAGGAGCCTATGAAAGGCTGACTGTTAACTTAGGACAGGGTTTCAAACCCTTATCTGTCTGATTGAAGATATTGTTGTATTTTCTGTTTAACCATATTGCTTTAAAAAAAAAACAAAAAAAAAAGAGCAACAAAACCTCTACTTGGAAAGGAGACCAAGAAAGGATTGTCTTCTCTTTAAGCCTGAGTCATGAAGGGGGATTATTTTGGACAATTATATAGATGTTGGCATTTGATATCTAGCACCAGATGGCTGATTCACTTTCCCTTAGGACATTCAACTTTGTGATTATGTCAGTGGTTCCGTCCCTTCACGCTGTTTGTTCACACTACTTCCTGCTCCAAGTCTCAACTCTACATGTTTTCACCACATCAAAGCTTCTGCTTCTGGGTCTGGCTGGCATCCTTCTTTCTTCCAACCGCACAGCACCTGCCTTTAGAATATAAGGGTCTTTTGAATTTTTCAAGTTCTGCCTTGTCCATCCCCCATTGTTTCTGCAAATCCAACTTAACTAGTCATTGAATAAATACTGTGTTGTTTTCCTTGCTCAATGGCGAGACCACCTTTAGCTCAAAGATGCTATGACATATCACTAAATAATAGCAGTTAAAATGTAAGCTTTGAAGTGGTACTGCCTGCTTCAAATCTCAGTTTTCATTCTTGCAACTTAAATTTTAGGGTAAACCACTTAATTTCTCTAAGGCTCGGTTTTGCCATATGTAAAACAGAGATAAATTTAAATTTTAAATTTCTCCTAAATTTATTGTAAGGATTAAATTAGATGATCTATGTAAGCCCCTAGCCTGACGTCTGGAGATCTTGTGTTCTCACCCAATAAGCTGATGGCGATAATGATGATGATGATGACAGCGACAATGACAACCACTATGCTGCTGCTGCTCTAGTGTCTCTCAGAAGACTCACTTTTGCCCTGGGGGTGCTGCCCAGAGTCTGACAACTGCTTCCACTCTTTGCCTGTTACCCTTGCAGTAGGCTCTTGCAGCTTCTTTTTTTGAGGAAGATTAGCCCTGAGCTGACATCTGCTGCCAATACTCCTCTTTTTGCTGAGGAAGACTGGCCCTGAGCTAACATCTGTGCCCATCTTCCTCTACTTTATATGTGGGACGCCTACCACAGCATGGCTTGCCAAGTGGTTCCATGTCCACACCTGGGATCTGAACCAGCGAACCCCGGGCCACTGAAGCGGAACTTGCACACTTAACTGCTGTGGCACCAGGCTGGCCCCTCTTTCAGCTTCTATTTTGGGTTCCTCTAGTCCATTTTCTTCAGTTGTTCTTTTCCTTAACATCCAGTCTTTAACTTTACTTTTTTAGGATCCTAAAGGGCTTCTTAGACCAGCCTCACTTTTAAGTTCTCAGCTACATTTATTAAGTGTATTTGAGGAAAAAATGCAGTGTTCATCAGAAACACATAGAGGGTTTGTTAAATTTTAGATTGGTGGGACTTCCTCAGAATTTCTGATTAAATAGTTCTGGAGGTAGGGCCTGAGAATTTGCATTTCTAGCACATTCCCAGGTGATACGGATGCTCTTGGTGCAGGGACCACTCTTTGAGAACCACTGCTTTAAAAAGACTGTGTACCTTAAGAACATCTGGGAAATAATCCTGCATAATTTCACTCAATTTCAGATAATGTTACACCCTCGAATACTCCTAAAACTAATCTTGTTGGGCATGAGACAGAGAACAGGTACATTGACATAACTTTCATGGTAACATCTTAGGCCCTCCAAGACTGCTTACCTAGACTAGGCCTGTAGAAAGAAAATCTTCTTCTCTCTTCCAAAATTGTCTGTTTTCAGGTATCAAAGCTGGAAAAAAAATAGTTGAGACGTAAAAACTGCTGTAGACTTCAAAAATCTCAACTTTATAAATTTTTAAGCTTTTGCGCCCCCTCACGTTTCTCCTGAGTGCCATTTCCCCTGGAAGCCTTCTTGCCTTTTATATATATTCCCACCACGATAGTGACTTTTCAACAGCTCCAATAGTTTCCCTCTTATTTTGGTGATTATTTTTCAGAAAGAAAGTTTTTATCAGTTCATGAGGGTCATTACACACAAAATATCCTTTGTTGAAATAAATATGCTTCATGGCTCACTAAACCTAATCTTTAGGTAAATGACATCTCCACACATCTTCCTCATGAGGTACACAGGTGAAAATTTTGCATCAGCAAATACACAGATCAATAATGACCTTTGAGATCACTTGTGATTAGTGGTGTTAAATGTTGCATCTGTAGGAGCCAAGGCTAGTTAGATATAAAGATGCATTTGAGATACTTAATAAATGGTGGGACCCATTTCTAAAGCCGGATATTTTGGTTCCCATACCACCTCCTTTAAATTGTAAGATCAAAGATTAAGAAAACATCACCCTTAACTTCAATAAAATAGACAGAGTGCTTTGGCGTCCTTCCCATTAATAATGTCCATTTCTTCTCCACAGGTTACCCTCCTATGATTTCCTGGTTTTTTTTTTTTTTTTTATCATGTCACAGATGGAGGCACATGTGTTAAGACAATGTTTCTCTTTGTGTGATCCTTGCATAACCTGCAAGGAAGGCAAGATTTCGGTTTATTATCCTTGTCAAAATGCAGATTCCTGAGAACCACTCCCAGAACAATAGAATCGGAGTCCCTGGGAATGTGGCCAAAATTTGCAAATACATTATGCTCTGCAGGTGATTCAGACACATGTGAAAAGCCAAGAACTACAGTTCTAAGGATCTAAGCAATCAGTGAGAGGGATTTGCTGCTGCTGCCTGCTCACTTTTCTGTATGACATGGCATCAAATTATATCTCAAACTCTGCAGAGCAGCTACGAGAGCCTTGTAATCGAAAAATTAAAAATAGAATAAAATAAACCTGTGTACTCACCAAAAACACAGAGTAAGCTCTTGTTCTGGAGCCCTGAGAATAGTGGTTCCAAAAATGACATTTTTTCTTTAACTCTAACATGAAGAATCTCCATGTGTGTGTGAATACAAAGGACATCTGAACATGACAATATTTTTTAGATGTGATTCTTATTTTTAAGTATCTCATTCACCATTCTTTATAACATTTATCATATTTTTGATTTATTTATTACATTGTTGAGTCACATTTTACCCACATTAAAGTGGTTATTTCCATGTTGAGTCTTTTCTTCCCTTTTTATGCTATTCTAATTTGGTTAACATTGTTTTAGAAATGGCCTAATCTGCATATACTAAAATTGGAGATAATTTTTCAAAAACATTTTGTAGTTTTTGAAATGTATTTCTAAGTAAATATTTAAATTTCACTATAATTTTTCTCATCTCTGGGACTCAAATCACATACATGGATTGTGAGAATCTCTCCATTACTTGTAAGGAAACTTATTGCATAATTGCCTTAATTAAACCAATATAATTATGGGAAAAATATGAAAGTGAGACTCCTTGCAAGACCAAACATGTTTGTTCTTTCTTTCCAAGTCTACACACTTAATGAGCCACATTTCCTCTATCTCATTAATCCTAGAATATCCACATTGACTTATATAATTATAATGTCTGTAGATTCTCTTTTAATTTAACAATTGAAAACTCAAATGTTAGGAAACACATTTAAGTTTTTTATGAATACTAGTCTAGAACTTGTTGTTTCTAGGATTTAAATTCTTAGAAGTATTTTACAGTCCTATTAAACATTCCTAATTCTGACCAAATTCTATTACCCAGAACTCCAATCGGGTATCCATTTTATCTCTCTTAATCTCTCTCTTCTTTCCTTCTTTTATTACTTCTTTCCTTCTCCTTTCCCTTCTATCCTTCTTTTTCCTCTTCCTTAATTAGCATCATGTTGCATTGACTATTTTTTCAATAACTTAACACTGCCTACAGAATTTCATACAAAACGTTCACCATTGCATTCTAATTGAACTTAGCCTGGAGCTCATTACATTTTTCAAGGGTTCTAATAAAGAATTTGAAATCTTCTTTAGTTAGATTTGATCTGAGGGTTAATTCTGTTGCTTATTGAGAATCTTAATGATTAACTGGAATTCTCATTTGGATTTTACATGCAGAAGTCTACTAATTTTCCTACTCTTCAGCTTAATTTTTCAGACAATCGCCCTGTGATTGGCTATTAATAGGTCAGGTTCACTTTAAAGACATCACTATCCATATCAGCAATCAGACCCCTAACGTAATGGGAAGAAGTGAAAATTTGGGCTAAAATATTTGTGAATATTATCTCATGCAATTTTAATTTGATATTCCCCTTGTAGGAAGGACTTCAAGTTTTATCTAAATTAATCCTATCCACCTATAATTAATTACTATCTCTAAGTCTCTATGTGTATCTGCAGTCCATCTTTTAGTTATTAAAATAAATCAACTATTTGCCCATTTATTTTCTACTCTAACCTGCATTTGTCCTTCCTGAAGATGAGAAAAAATATGGGAAGAGAGACAAAGTTATTTTAGTATCCAGAGTTGGCTCAGTGTAAAAGCCCAGACTCCATGAAAGGAAGTAAGCTACTTGAAGACAGAGAGCAATAAATGTTCAGCTATATTTGAATCTTGAATCATTACACCAATAAGGATTTTAATCCCTTCTGGTCAGAATTTTGATGACGACTGGGAAGAATTTGGGGGTGGGATTTATTCCATATTGGATCTGCATCTGCTAGACAGTTTAGCTACAAGTTTGTGCCACAAGTTAATTTTATTTATATTTACATGAGTATGTGGCTACCCACATAATGAGTATGTCACTACCCATGCTAGTTTTCACATGTCGATTTTATCTATTAAGATAAGGATAGCTATCCTTTCAAATATTTTTAAATACTACTATGTGCCACCATAAATTGTCATCATCTATAGCATTTATGTTTTCTATACATTGCCAGAAAAAACCAACAACTATGTACTCTTAAAAATATTAAAGGCAACTTTTTGAATTCATAAATTTAAATATCAAGAAATATGGCATATATTTATATATTTTTTAATCTATAGATACTAAAGTTTCTATAAATAGGTAACACATTTTTGGACAACAAGATGATTGGGTCGCCTTTAAAATTTGTGAAGTCCTATGTCTGCCTCACTGACAAAGTACACACAACACAATAAGGCCCCTCTCCTTCTTTTTAGTAAAAATCAATTAGGCAAGCTGGACTGTAGTCGGAAAGCAGCCCAACCTGTGCCAAGGCCTGTCCAAGGAGGCTTTCCAAGTGGGATGCAACCACTGCAGGGCACAGAGCCCACAAAAGAAGGGCATCTGAGGGGGGAGGCAGTCATGGAGGGTTAGGGCCTTGGCTACGTTCCACAGAATTAAGAAAGTTAGTAAATATATTGAGGAAAATAATAACCAGTTTCTCACTGTTGGAGAAGGGGAAAAACTAAAATGAATGCTGTGGTTAGGATTGAAATTTGAGTTATTAGTGTTTATTCATGTGTTTTAATAGACAATAGATGCGTGGGCTGATAGATAGAAATATAGTTGTAAATGTGTGTGTATATTTCCTAGCCATGTCCATTGAGAGGGCCTTGGAATACTTACATTCCAGTAGCAATGAACATACCTAGCACCTAGATGTTGGTTTTAAAATATCACTTTCCACTAAAAGGAACTAGGGTTACTTGGAGAAGGGACAATATAAGCTTGGATCATCTTTTGTGCCAGAAAGTAAGGAAGTCCTCAACGAAAAATGAGACGTGCCAAAAGTAAACAAAAGTCAGCTTGAAAGGGACTTCCACTGGCCAATTCTGAAACAATTTGGGTATTGAAATAAATGATAATATATTATTATACTGATATAAATTAAACAATAATTATTAAATAAAAAGTAAATAAAGCTCTTCCTTATAATAGAATGCCAACTAATAAATATAGAAGGAATGATGGAGTTGAAAATTATCATTTGGCAACCATTGCAGAAATAATTAATTCAGGCAAGAAACACCAATGGATTCTAAAACTAGTAGGTGAAACTGAAATAAGGACCGAGATGTTCACATAATCTCAAAGTAGCTCTCCACAACTATTTATTGATTACAAAGGGAAAAACCCATTTATTGATTACAAAGGAAAAAAAGAATAAAATAAGAGGAATTTAGCTGACACCATTCAAAGTTAACACTACAAGTAATGGGACAAATTGACATCATGTGCCAAATGATAGAATGCAATGAGCAGAATCCAGCATCACTTCTGTCATATTTCTATCACAAAACCTAAATCTAACCATACAAAGACATTGGGCACACCCAAATGGAAGGACATTCCATAGAAAGACTGACCTGTACTCTTCATTAATGTCAAGGTCATGAAAGTCAGAAGAGACAGAAGAACTGCTCTAGATTGAAGGAGACTAGAGAGATGTGATAACTGGGTATAATATATGATCTTGCATTGGACCACTTTACTAGAAAAGACATTATTGAGACAGTTGACAAAACTTGAATGGAGTCTCTGGGTGAAGAGTGCAGGGGAGTTCTTTGTATCATTCTTGCAATTTTTCTGGAAATTTGAAATTATTTTTAAATAAAATCAAAACAAACACAATAATATTTAAGGTAGGTATCAGGGTTAAATACTAGTGAATAAAATCCAACTAAATATTAAGTATAGCATAATGATGCAGGACTTTTTCAAGCATAATTCATTATAAAGAAATATATGAATAAAATATACTACAGCAAAAAGTCAAAGGAGAAAAATCGAGATAATCCCAATAACCAACAAAAATACATATAATTCAACCAACTTCTATTTTTGATTTTTTGAAAATACTCACAAATTTAGTGAACTAAATATAGTCTTTTTTAACATGAAAAAGAGGGATAGCCTCAACAGTACCTAATCTAGAAATAAGGCAAGGACACCAATACTCATTATTATTTAACATTATTCTGGAGGTTCTAGTCAATGCAATGAAACAAGAAAATAAGACAAAAAGATTTAATTATGGGAAAGGAGGAAAGAAACAATATTTCCAGCTAATGATTACTAACTAAAAAAAAACCCTCATAAATTAATTGCAAAAAAGTATTAGCACTAATAACAATTAGATGGGTTCCCTAGTTATCTGAAGAAATATATAAAATTAATAGTTTTTACATTTGGTTATAATAAATACATAAAGTGTACTATAAAATGGCCATTCAGAAAGCCTCAATAATATAAAAACATATAAGAAGAAATTTAATAAGCAATATGAAAACCTAAATGCAGAAATCAATATCACTTAACCTGGGAAAATAAAAGAAAAGGGTTTTTTGTCTGTTTGTTTAATGTTGTTTTTTTAATGGAAGGGAAATGCTTAATTCTTGAATGACAGCACAAATATGTAAAGATGACAATTTTTCCCAAGGTAAATAGAATTTTTTTATGTATCTAAAAATTACTTTGGGAGATTTTTGATTGAAATTATGTTAAATTTATCAAGTTAATTATGGAGGATATAATTTTTTAAATTTTTTTGAGGAAGATTAGCCCTGATCTAACATCTGCTGCCAATCCTTCTCTTTTTGCTGAGGAAGTTTAGTCCTGAGCTAACATCTGTGCTCATCTTCCTCCATTTTTTGTATGTGGGACACCTGCCACAGCATGGCTCGCTAAGTGATATGTAGGTCCCCACCTGGGATCCAAACCAGCGAACCTGGGCTGCCAAAGCAGAGCATACCAACTTAACTGCTGCACCACTGGGCCAGCACCTAATAAATTTTTAAAAATTGTTTTATTGGGGCGGAAGACTTCTACCGTACTGCTAGATACTAACATATTTGATAAAGATAAAATTATAAAAACAGTGCATTTTTGATTTAAGAATGACCAAGTCTGTGGATATAAATGAAATGCCTAAAACACTACCACATGTGATCCAGGATTATTTAAAATCATGGAGAAATTATGATTGTTCAACAGATGGTTTTGAATAATTAACTGGAGAAAAACTAAAATTATATTTTTACTGAACAACCACTCATGAAAATTAATACCAGATCTCTTAAAGATTTAAAAGTAGAAAATAAAGGAAAAGAGTAAAAGAACCATCAATAAATATGTATCTCAACAGAATGAGGAAGGTTTTCATAGCATAGAAACAAGTAAAAAAGCATAAAGAAGAAATGAATAAATTTGACTATACATGTATAAATGTCTAAAATTAAGAGAAATGATAGTGATTTAAAAAAATACGTAACAAAGTCTTAATGTCATTGGCAAGAGTAGATTTCAACAAATCAATAAAGTGAGAAAAAATTCATACAGAAAATATGAATAAAATTTGTCAGACATAAATTACCAATTTACAAAACAATCCATGGAAGCAGCAAACATATGGAAAACTGTTAAAACCTCACTAATAATCAAGGAAATACAAAGTAAAGCAGTAACAAATTGTTATTTTTTAAACCTATAATACTGGGAAAGGGTTAACAAAATGTGGCAAGCCAGAATTGGCAAGTCAGTAGGAAAACTGACACTTTCATATCTCCCTGTTGAGAGTGTAAATTAGTTGAAACTTTGCTGGGTAATGTAGGGTTGTTTATAAAGCTTTAAAATACATGTGTATCATTTAACCCAGTAATTCCACTTCTATGAATGTGTAGAAAGAAAATCCTCTGAAATGCAAACACAGATTTTGTACAAAGTGGTCATCACAGAATTATTTTTGAATAAAATCATGGAAAATACCACACATATTCAGAATAAAGACAGAGGAAATTAATTGAGGCCATTTTATAAGAAGAAGTACTATTATAATGGACATTAGAGTGCCTGCTCAACATTTAAACCTCTTCCCTGTGTTTAGGAATTTCTCTCCTTTCAGTATTATTGGGATGCAGACATTACCACCCAGTGTAAAAGTTGACATAGAATCCAGTCACCTCGAAACTAAGGGTTGGACATGAGATTCAGGCCTTGAAACTCTGATGCATCTGCCCTAGACTCAGAATTATTAATAGATATTATTGATTCAAGAGACTCAGGACCAAAGTGAATCTATTCGGGTAATTGTGGCACCCGTAGCAGTGAGTTTAAAGGGAAAAGTTGTCCCACTGATGTTTCACTAAGACCTGGATGTAGGGCCATGTTGGCAGTCGTGAAAGCTATGTCATCTCATGTGCAGAATGCCCAGAGTCATGCCCCGCTCATATGAGTTTTTGGCATGATTCTGGTTTTGTAGGCTTCCCAGTGATCTTGTCAGTTGCAATGAGTTACATTTCTGCACAAGACAGCCAGAGATGTTTTCTGTTTCTTCCAACTAAACACTTGGAGTTATACAACTAATCAGCCATTAACTAGCATGCTTTATAAAACATTTTATTACATGAAAAAATATGTGCAATATGTGGTTAAGTGAAATGACAGGTTATGAAACAGTGTAATCTATAACCTCAATTTTGTAAACTATGCTAAATATACATTCACATCATACGCACTCCATGTACATCCATTGGAAAAAAAGATAGAGTGAAATATGCCAAAATAGTTTTTTTGTTTTCTGGTTTTTAGTTTTTTGTGTGAGGAAGATTGGCCCTGAGCTGACATCTGTTGCAAATCTTCCTCTTTTTGCTTGAGGAAGATTGTCGCTGAGCTAACATCTGTGCCAGTCTTTCTCTGTTTTTATGTGGGATGCCACCACAGTGTGGCTTGACAAATGGTGCTACATCTGTGCCCAGGATCTGAGCATGAGAACCCGTGGCCACCAAAGCAGAGTGCACAAACTTAACCACTATGCCACGGGGCTGGCCCCCCCAAAGTAGTTTTTACAATAGTTCTTTGAATGTGTCTTTATAGGTAAAATTTTATATTATTTAGTTTCCAAATTTTGTGTGTGTGTTTGTATATAGATGTATTATATCTGCAAGATAGCTTAAAAAATGTTAAAATAATAAACTCATGATTATTGAAAGGGCAAACTTCCAGAAAAATTTTTAGAGAGCAAAATTTCTCTTTAGTGCCTTCTACCTCCATTGTATTGTTTTTGTTTCCTTTTTCAACCCTCTATCTTTCCCTTAGCTGAGCGTTTTTCTGTTTTCTTTTTTTCCATGGTGGAAGTAAATTCATAAAATGGTCTATTCTTAAAATGATAAGACCTTAATTTCTTATGCCTTGCAAAGACATATTCTTCCTAAAAGTGATATTATAAAGATAATGCTACACACACACATAAATTACAAATTCTTGGGGAGGAGGAACAAAGACAGAGATTTTGTTTGAGTAGGACCTTGTCAATCTCCTCAAATCAAGTAAAATTGTAGAATAAATGATTTCCTGCATAGAATTTCTAAGTCCCATCCTGATTTCGAAACAAAACAAAAAGTCTTTTTTTCTTGTTTTCCTGCATGCTGCTTTAACCACCTACTGGCTTCATTTGCCTGTTTACCCAAGCTGGAGCCCAGAGTCTGACATTTCAGTGGCCTCCTTACTGGCTGGATAAATTCAAGTCTATTTGATCTTATCTTGTTTTGACCTCTCTGGTCCCCAGCCATGAGTAACTCTGATATTCCTTTTCCCCCTCTCATCTAAGGGTTGCTAGGAAATGGAATATCATAACATTTTATTGAGTACCCTACAAAGTCATGCTATCTTCAGCTGAGTCTTCATGCTTTTTGGAAATTTCTGCATTCATCACTGGCTGACTTTCAACTCTCTTGCCTAAAACAGCTTTTCTTAGTCTTTTCCTATTCTGTATTTGCAGCCTTCCACTGTCCCTTCCTTTTTAACAAGCCACTCTTCATGCCATTCTCTTTGATTTCTCTTTAGGCACATTACTAACAAATCCCTTTTTTTCTTGCAATTTCTTTCCTCCTTATTTCTTGAAATAATGCCCTATCTTGGTGTTCTTTCTGTCTCTCAAACTCTATCCCCTTCAAATCCCTTAGTTGTATGATTGTATTTCTGTGTGTTTCATCAGAGCTCTCCTTGCTTTTCCTTCCTTTTCAGATTTTGTTGGATGATGACCTCATCTTTTTGTTTGTTTGTTTGTTTTTATTGAGTCCATGATAGTTACAAACTTGTGAAATTTCAGTTGTACATTATTGTTTGTCAGTCATGCTGTAGGTGCACCCCTTCACCCTTTGTGCCCACCCCCCACTCCACCTTTCCCCTGGTAGCCACTAATCTGTTTTCTTTGTCTACATTTTTAAATTCCTCATATGAGTGGAGTCATACAGAGATTGTCCTTCTCTATCTGGCTTATTTCACTTAACATAATTCCCTCAAGGTGATGACCTCATCTTTAATGGAACATCTGTGTGGTTTGATTCCAAGTCTCTGTTGCCAGCCTTGCCCTTTTTCTTTGGGGGCAAGGGGATCTTAGAACAGAAATACCTTATAAGCATTTCTTTCTATCTACCAGCCACTTCATGTTTATAAGGCTCAAGTCAAAATTAATCTTTCCCTCCAAAGCATCTCTTCCTCTTCTTTCTGATTTTCTTATTTCTGATTATGTCACAAGTGATCTCCCTGAAAGCAGGGTCTTTCTAACTTCTCCATCCCATCTATCTCTTCCACTCAATTAGTCACACATCTTCGTGAATCATGCTTTCTTACATTCTCTAATTTAGGCCTTCGCTACCTCTTTCTCATAATTTTTAAAGAAAAGTTGTATCTCTAGCTCCCATCTTTCTGTATTCTGTATTCTAAACTGGCCTGGTTGTCACTTCCAGATAGTTGTGAAATATAGCTCTGATATTAACATTCCTTCTCTGAAAAACTTTCAACTTTTCACAACTGCACACAGAATAGTGTAGTTCTAAGTGATTTTCCTCCAACCTATTGTTCCAAACTAACTTCTTATGTGCATACTCTATATCCTGGATAATCAAACTCTTACTCCAAAGTTGTGAAAGTAGACTTAGCCAGGCATGGAGTGTGAGAAAGAGGATTCCAGGCAGAATTAGAGATGTGGCCAATAAGCTGGAACACGGTGAGTAAGGAGGAATGGGAAACAGGACGAGGCTGCAAAGATACACAGAGACTTGCAGGTATGTTATGGTTTGATTTTGCTTTGTTTGGGGGGGGAATGTTTGGATATTCCAAGTGTGATAGGAATCAATTGAAGATTTTAATCAGAGAAGTAACATGTTCCCATTGAGGTTTTAAAAAATCATCCTGCACACTCTATGAAGCATGGTTTCTTTAACATGGCTTATTTGATCTTACTATCCATCAGTAAACTCTTCTCTACACTGGAAGCACTTTATCTTTCTCTGAACACCTATCACATTCCACTTTATAACATGACTATTTGAATACACATCTTATCACCTCTATTGGTATAAGCTCCCAGCACGCACAGACCGTGCCTTGCTTCTCTTTGAAACCACACTTAAAATAGGAGGTTCAGAAAACACTTGGTAATGGATAAATAGTCTTTCTTTCTAACAGTGACATCCAGGTTCACAAGGGAGTAAAATATCCAGATTCACAGTGGAGGGTGGAATCATATAAAGAATGTTGACAGTTGATGAAAATCCTAGTCTTTATTCTCTGTGATTCTTCATCACCCCACCTTTGTATTAAACAAGCAAATCTGTGTAATTATCTGTACCTGTTCCATCTTTGAAACAGCGATAAATCTCATCAACTTCTTTACAAGGGTGTAATGAACATCATCCAACTAATACCTATGAGTACTTTAAGTTTTCCAAAGAAAATTATCAGTTTTCTCTTCTAGTATTTGATACAATGAGAAAATATTAAATCTGAAAGAAAACTTATTATTTTCTACCAAATATCCAGTCAGAAGAACTGTACTAGACCTACAAGTTAACAAAAATGAGAGCGTTTCAGATGGTTCTAAGGTAGAAGAAGAGGGGTAGATATAACATTTCTAAATGCTGATTGGTTTCTGAGAAGATAATGATTTATGGCACATTTTAAATTACACTTCTGGATGGAATGGTTTATGGAGGGGGAAATGGGATTGTTCTTTAATATCCTGAAGCATCTGAAAACCTATGCAACTTTCATTGATCTGCTCTCTGCTGGATAATACTGCTATTTAAAATCAATGACATATTTACTTCTCTCAGAATGCCTCCATGGTTGTAAACCATTCTTTGTTGTTTGTTGAGAAGTAAATTTCTTATTCATTCCCCCATTAAACTTGAGTTTTCAAAGACTTTGGGGAGACCACAGATTTGTCAGTATTCACTCTATCTTTTCACCCTCTTCTCCATTTCTCTTCTATTTCATAATGACTTGTGATAATCTGAGGGGCTAGACTTTTCTGCACCAATAGTCTTCAATAGTCTCTGGAAAAAAAAAAACGAACAAACTATTAAACTCTGCACATTGCCCATCATTCATATCCCAGTAGAATCTTTCCTAATAGTTCCTTAATAAAGAGAAACAAAACATTAGCTCATTGTTTTTTTGCTTGTTTGTTTGGTGGAGGATAGAGGGGGGAGTGTGGATTTTTTTAAAATGGCAAGATACAGGAAATGAGATGTCCAGAGAACAATAAACTCCCTATATCCGACTCAGATGAAATTTTATAGCAGTTTATTTCATCATCTTAAAAAAAAGTTCTTTGAGTTAAACTAAGTTAAAAGGAGGAGGAAACCTGTTCAAGAATGCAGCCTGGCCAAATGGCCCATGATTGATGGGGCAGCAACAACCAAAGGGTATTTGCCAATTTCCAGTGCCAAGTCCTCGGAGTGATTTTGCTGCCTGTGACAGCTGGTGTTCTCTATGGAAGGCTGTGTCTGTATACATCTCTGATTTGCATATTTATATACCTCGGCTGCTGTATGTGGTCTACATTTCACAGCAGTGTGTGTAAGCTGTGTAGCCTTGCTGCTTGAGTGCCTCTGGGCATGGGATGGTAGAATCAGTCTGGGTAAAATTAGAATTTTAGGGTTTTGTGTTTTTGCAGGTTAGCCAGTAATACCACATTTTTGTTCATCTCCCTCTTCATCAACTTCAGTAATATCTTTGAAGCGTCTCTCTGCATGGGCTACCATTTGAGGCAGACACATTATATGCTCTCTAGGAGAGTACAAGCTCAGATGTTAAGGCATCATACACGGATAGAAAGGAAAACATTAAAGGAATATATTTAGTCAAGTTGAAGAGGGAATTGTGGGATTTGTACATTGAAGGAGTTACTGATGCTTTTCCCTAAGTTGGGGAGGAGTTAAGAAGGTAAGAATTTCTCTACCAGGGCAGTTAGGAACTCAGCTAAGATTTCTCTTTCTAAATAGTAATATCACAGTGTTCCTGGAACAGGTGGGATTTCCACAGTTGTTTGGAGCTTCAACTATAGGAGACGAGGAGGGTTTTAGAGAAAAAGAATACAAAGGCTTGAAGGAAACAAAAGTTGCATAAAACAGACAATGACTATGTGGAAATGAATTGATCTTAGAAACTGAGAGTGGTAGGTGATCAGGAGGAGATATATTAGGGTGATGATTTCATATAAAGAAATTTAAAGGTAGTTGAGAATCTTAGTGTTTACTTGCTGTGAGATTGAAAGTTTCTTAAGGTCAAAAGGTGTGAATTGGTAAAAATGATGGGCAGTATCTTCAGGTATGGAAAAGATAATCTGAAATAGGATGCTTGGAAGGCAGTTTCTGGAAAATAGTAGTATCAGAAAGAAGTTATCCAGATTACAATTCTAATGGATGAAGAGGATGGGGCAATATTTTTAGCAGATGAAGTCTACAAAATCTGGGGGCCACCTGGTGGTGTAGTGGTTAAGTTCTCTCACTCTGTTTCACTGGCCCAGGGTTCACAGGTTTGGATCCTGGGCGCGGACCTAGCACCACTCATCAAGCCATGCTGTGGCAGCATCCCACATAAGACAGAGGAAGATTGGTACAGGTGTTAGCTCAGCAACAATCTTCCTCAAGCAAAATGAGGAAGATTGGCAACAAATGTTAGCTCAGGGCCAATCTTCCTCACACACACACACAAAAAGAAATATTCACATTTTATCAGAAAAACTATAAGGATTTTAAAAGTGAAACTGAGATGTCTTCTAAGCGAGTTTCCACTAGAGCGGCATGGAGTATTGTGATAATGCAATAGTTCCCATTTCGAAGAACCTGCTATATGTATCAGACACTCACATTCACTATCTATAAACTTCACACAAACCCTCTAGAGTTAACCTTATCAGCCCTATTACAGATGAGATAATGGAGACAGAAAAGATTAAATAATTCACCCAAGTTCACACAGCTAATATGTGGTAGTACCATGATATAAACTCAGATCTGTTGGATTCCAGAAGTCATTTTTATTTATCTGTTTGCTTGTTTTCCTAACTTGGTGCTTCCTTGGACACAGAGTAGGAATATAAAGAAAAGACAGTGAACAGTTCTCTTGGGAATATTTAACTTGAGTTGGTGGGGAAATGGTCATCTGGAGGTGTTGCTTAGACAAAGTACTTGCTGGATTTGTTCTCTGCATACTGGGGTAATGTGTGCTGTTAGGTACTACAGTCCCTATTTGAGTAGTGGAGTAGATAAATGACTTGATTATGACAAGAAAACTAGTTGGTGCTAACAGTGCTGAAAGGGAGGGTGTTTCACATGGCTAGGCTGCATGTATTCCAAATATCGCCTACTAGTACAGTAGAGGTCCTTGGAACAGCATTTTGATTGCCTAGACAGCTACAGAAAACAGTTATCACAAATATAAACCAAATACAGGAAATGAAACGGCATATAGAGTTAATTCTAAAAAAACTAAAGATGTCACTGTCTTTGAGGTATTACTATCTCATGAAATAATAAATATCATAAATGCCATATAAAGCTAATTGTTTTTTAATCATCTTTATTTCTCTCCTTATTTGGCTTGGCATGGGCATAGTTTGGACCCACTTTTTGTCCTAGCAAACAGCTATTCACAGAATCCTTTGCTAGCTCGGTTACAAACTCCAAACTGAATGCTATCCACCCATCTACAGAAGGCATTTCTTTTTCTGGAAGTGTCATCTTTTAAGTAATATCTGACAAGGGGCTGCTGCTGAATCGTGTTCTTATGCCTCAGGTAAATGTGTGTCTGAAAAACCAGCTCATACATGGTAAAATATTTTTAATATTTTTTAATTATTATTTTATATTCTTTTTTTAATGCATTTTTTTTTCAAAGATTGACCCAGAGCTAACATCTGTGGCCAATCTTTTCTTTTCTCCCCAAAGCCCCTCAGTACATAGCTGTACACTCTAGTTGTAGGTCCTTCCAGTTCTGTTATGTGGGATGCCGCCTCAGCATGGCTTAATGAATGGTACAAGTTCCGTGCCCAGGACCCAAACCGGTGAAACCCTTGGCCACCAAAGCAGAGAATGCGAACATAGCCACTTGGCATGCTCGCATAGGGCCAGCCACAATTTTACATTATCTTGAATCTGATGTTTAGAATATTAGACTAAGGACCTGCCAAAACCGCAAACTTAGCCGTGAAGATTTATTAAATAGTGACTTAAGAGCATAGGTTCTAAGGTAAGAATATATGAATGATATTCCAGTCTGACTTATTTACTAGCTATGTGACTTGGTGCAAATTATGTTATCTTTTGTGATTGAGTTTCCTTTTCTGTAAAAAGAGAATGTAACAGGTCCACTCTTTTAGTTGTGTGTATACATGTGTGTGCATACATAGACACTGAAAGAAAATGTAATCTAAAATCTTTACCACATTATCTGACATATAGTAGGTGCTCAATTAATATTAGGTATTGTTTTTTAATCTACTTTAAAAACATGTTAGCCACATCTGAACTATTCCTTACTGGTTTCATATTAAGAAAAATACTTTCAATAACTCATCAGCCTAGATCTCCAGAGGAGAAAAAAGATATAAATTCATTTTCTATGTTTCTCAAAGTTTTCATATGTATCTTGTATAGAAAATGCCAAATGCTTATGACATTGAAGAGGAGGAGACTATCCCTCAAAAAATTATTAACGAAGTTTCCTTTACCAAATTATTGATTTTCGTTAGAACACTCTTTGAGACCAAACTCTAAAGAGGATGAAAATATGACTATAATCCATTGACTTACCCTTCTACATCAGCACTCACTCATTGTGTTTACCTAGACTTTGGACAAAGGAAGAGTAAAAAGCAAAAGAAAAAACCCAGTAGACTAAAGGACACTTCAAAGTTTGGGGGGGTGGGAATTACATGCTTGGAGGGAAGGGGGGTTAAAAGAAACAATAGTTTTGATAGGATGCCATGCCTTCGGAAGAAAAAAGTTTATTCTTACTTTTTTTGCAATAGACACCTACTGAAAGGTCTATATTGAAGTTAACATTTATTTGACTTTTTAAAATAAACTGACATTATTTAAAACGTTTTAATTTCCTAACTGATCTTTGATTTTGCATTCATTTTTTTCAATGCAGTGTTGGACTTTCATAGTGCAGGGTACACAACTATTCTCTTCATTTTTCCTGTAGAGTTGATGTGTCAGTTCTTTGCAAGCATGATATGAATTCAGTTGCCTTTAACAACGGATAAGAATAATCTCTTTTTCTCATTTTTTTAAAATGGCTTAGGCTGGGTTTTATGTTTTGCCTTTTTAGTGTGTTCCAGCAGCTTAATTGGTAAAAAGCCACAAGAATTGTACTGTCTATAATTCAGAAGGAGTTCTATAAACTGTGCAGCAATTTCAGTTGTAAAATGCCTAATGAGGTTTGTCAAGTCTGAAAATCAGGGCCCCATAAACAGACATCCAGATTTAATGTTTAGATCAAGTTACACAAATAGACTCTAATTTCAAGTTAGTTATTCGTACACACACACACACACACACACGTATAGACACGAGGAGTGATAATAAACAAAAAAATAATTTATAACCAATATGAGTTGTTTATAAATTAAAATATTTTTTATCTTTCAAAATAGTTCTCTCTATTTAAATGATATGCTCTTCTTCAAATGTTGTAATCTTTTCACCTTTTTGGAGAACTTCTTCTTTACTGAGAAATTTATGAACAATAAGAAAAGAATTTTTACTACTTTATAAATGTTTGCTTTGTTTTATTTCTTTGCTGAACACAGTATTACCCAGCTTGGTTATACTCTTCAATTATTAATGTTGGGATTCAGTCTTGGTGAATAAATATTTATTGCCTTAGTGCCAAGGTAACAAGATTATTATTTCCAAAAATAATTTCTAGAAGTACTTTGAATAATAATTACATTATTTAAGAAAGAATATGTTTTTCTAAAATAAATTTTCTGAAACTCTCATAGGTAACTATATCATACTTATATTTAGTTAAAGAATAAAAACAGCTAAAAAAAGTAACTGTGTTGGCATAATATAAACATAGTTGATATGTCTGTGTAAGCTCACATACACACATACACACAAATTATATCCATGCTCCATGACAGAATAAATCCTATTTTATGATCTCCGTATTAAGAAAAACATTATTTATGATCTTATATCATTTCTATTTAATTAGATAAGAGAAGTGAAAATAGTGGCTGTTAATAAAACTATAAAATCACTCCTGATGTTATATGCCTTTTGTCACTCCTTGGGCTAAATAGAAAAATGATAGGAATGTTCTTACTCCTTGACAATTCTCCACAAGTGGCACAAAGCTAAACACATATGTCTAAGATGGAATTTTTCAAGTGAATACAAGATGTTCCTCAGGAAAGGATATGTTTGAGAGTCAAAACTAACGGGTTAATCTCCAGATGCTAAAAATTAAGGGAAAACACACTGAGCTGAATAGAAGTTAAAAGTAGAAGTCCAAGTAGTAGCATAACTGGTCATGTTAAGTGCCAAGGCTTCAATGTCAAAGTGAGAGTTGCAACTAAGTAAGGTGCGAGACCCTAGGGACAGTGGAGTTGCCGGAACTGATCTCCACATCTAAAGCTAAGAGCTAGGAAAGAGCTGTCGCTATGAGCAATGGGTCTGGAGTAATTCCATCTCCCTGTCCTAGGACCCACAATAGAACACTTCTGAGTAACATCTGGATCTGAAACTAGAAACCTACCCATACCTACACAGGTCTTTCTTATCTTCAAACTCAGAAATAATTAAATGAATAGATATTGGGCTCAGGATTACCAGATTTTGACATTGTTCATTCAAATGTACATAAAAAACACATTCAAGATCAATGATTATCATATATCTCTAGCAAAAACAATCATGAGACTATCCCATAAGGGATATCTTCAACCCGGGGCCTCTTCTTTCAGGTGATAGTTTTCATTCAAGATGAGTTCACAAATTTAAAATATATAAAGCTCATGAAAAAATGTAATGCCAGTAAAAGTATTGTGGAAGTCCAATATATAGGAAGATTACATTTGAGGAAGTAGGATTGTAGGATAATTTAAAAAGGATGTTAAAATTAGTATGCTTAAAATTTCAAACAAGCTATCCATTAGGCAAGAACTGGATATCTTAAGAAAACAAAAGGCATATTAAAAAAAAGAAAGCAACCTTCCATATACGGGTTAAGTTTTAGATTAGACATGGTAGAAGGAGTGTAAAGAATTACAAGATAGAGCAAAATAAGTCACCAAAGATGAATCCTAGATTGGTAAACATGTGGAACATCTTAAAAGTAAAATGTTATGAGACGTGAAAGATTGAATACATTCAAAATACATCTAATAGGAGTTTCAGGAGTGAATAAAACGAATTGAGGAGAGATGTAAATTTAATTGGGTCTGAAAAGTTTTTCTAGAACTTAAAATGTAAATCATAGATTAAAGAATCTTATTCAATCCAAAATATCAAGAATAAAAATATTTACAAATCCAGACACATTGTGATGCAACTGAAACCCATGGAAGACAGAAGGAAAAAAAATCTCAAATCTCCCATAGTAAAAGCAGATTGCCTACAAAGGAAAAACAGCCAGGCTGATTGAAGACTTTCAGTAACAGTAGATTCCAGGAAATAATGGAATAATTATTTTAAAGGGTTGAGGGAAAAAAATCATCAGCTGTCTAGAAATAAACCCAGGTAAAAACATTATTCAAGATTGAGGGCAAAAGAAAAATATTTTCAAACCAATAAAGACTGTAAGGATATAACACTCCCAGACCTCACTGATACATCTCTTGGGGGAAAAATGTTTTTCAATAAAAGAAAAGGTAAATCTAGAAGCAAGGATTAAAATTCAAGAAGAAATAGTAAACAAAGCCATTAGTAAATGTTTTAGTAATTATAAATAGGCATTGAATTAAAAATGATAGCTAATTTGGGAATTAAAAATGAAAGAACTATATAATACAACACAATGATACCAAGGAAGATATGAGAACAAGGAGATGTTCGTTTAAGCAATCTAAGTTCCTTGAGTTGTTTGGGAGGAGGCGTTTCAGGTGCACTTACACAGGGCCAGTCTAAGGAAGAAGCCAAACAAATGCTCTGAACTTTGGGCTTCATACTGAAAATCAGTGGCCATCTACAATTAAGGGAAGGGCAGGAGAACTGAGATCCATCCCCTCAATTCCAAGGAAAAAGAATACAAATCTTGCCTAAGCATTATGAGAGCAGAAGAACTGAGAAATGGCTTCTTGCACTCCAGATCTTACATTAAGACCAAGGCATGCCAATCTATCATTCGGAGAATTTATCCTCAGTGATGTGCTGTAGGTAACTAAAACAACAAAATCCAGATTCAGGTCACCTATAGACTAGATTGACCCAATCCTTGACATTGACAGCCCAGAAGTAAAAGTGATGGGACTTTGTCTAAGAGCAGATACATTATTTATCTCAGTCTCTATTTTGTTATGCACAATTTTTGGCATATGATAAAATATTATGGGGCAATATAAGCAAGAAAATAGAATTCATCATTAAGAGATAATATAGTCAATAGAAACAAACCCAGAGATGACTCAAATATAAGAAATATCCAAAAACGCCTTCAATACTATAATAAATATGCTAACGGATTTAATGGGAAAGATTAACAACATGCATAAAGAGATGAAGGATTTCAACAGAAAGATGGAACCTATAAAAAAGATACAAAGACAAATATTAGAAATGGTGGGGCTGGCCAGGTGGTGCAGCAGTTAAGTTTGCACATTCCGCTTCTCGGCGGCCCAGGGTTCGCTGGTTCGGATCCCGGGTGCAGACATGGCACCACTTGGCAAGCCATGCTATGGTAGGTGTCACACATATAAAGTAGAGGAAGATGGGCATGGATGTTAGCTCAGGGCCAGGCTTCCTCAGCCAAAAAAAAAGGAGGGGGACTGGCAGTAGTTAGCTCAGGGCTAATCTTCTTAAAAAAAATTTTTTTTTCTAAATATTAGAAATGGAAGACACATCAGAATAAAGAACTAATTTGATGGCCTCATCAGTAGACTGGACACAAGTGAGAAAAGAGTCAGTGAACAATAAGACAGGTCATAGGAATTATCAAAAATGAACACATACAGAAAATAAAGAGTTGAAAAACGTAGAACACACCATCTTAGATCTGTATGAGACCATGAAATGGTAAAATCCCAGGAGGAAAAGAGAAAGAGAAATAAGGCAGACAAAATATTTGAAGTAATAATGGTTGAGAATTTGCCAAAATTAGTGAAACACACATCTCAGATCCAAGAAATCTAGAATTATTTTAGAAATCAAATAAGATAGATTATAGGTAGATATAGATACACACATAAATATATATCTGCGTATATATGATTTATGTAATGCCTCATATGATATAAGCATTTAATAAAAGAGTTAGCTATCAGTATTATCACTATCACTGTTATTACTACTTCATTGCCCTCTGAAAGGGAAAAGTAGTAACACAAGCCTTTCCCTATATCTTGGCCTTTGGAGAATAAATGAGACTGTATTCATATTGTTTGAATTTTGCGGAAGGACTATATAAAAATATTCATAGTATGTTATATCCCAACAAATCACTTTTCACAATGTTTCTTGCTCTTGCTTTTTTTTTTAATTCGAATGTAGTTTTGTGGTTCCCACACTTCTGTTTCATTATTGACTGAAAAGTCTTTTTTTATTAATTCATTGAGCACCAATCCTATGCAAGCATGTTGGAAATTTCTATGCAGATATCATTAGGGAAAACAGGAGTAACAGTAATGAAGCTGATTCCATCTCATAGCCTTGGTTTTACTTACTTTTTAAAATTTTATAGGGAGTTCATGAATATATTTTTCTTATAAAATTTTCAAACAACACAGATAAAGTGAAGGCTCCCTTGATCACAATTTCCCGTCCCAGTTTTCTCCTCAGAAGGAACTACTGTTATCAGTTTTGGCTCAGTGTCTTTATTTCACATAGTCACATTGTTTGTTGAGAAGAACAAATAACATATGTTATAGAAAAAGGAATAATATCCTTGAACTGTTTCTGCTATACCATGCCACCTCAAATTAGTAAAGATTAATACATTCAATAAATATTTGTTTAAAATTTTGTATATGCCTTCTAGACGCTGAGGATAGAACAGTGAATACAAATGATTAAGAAAAAAACCAAAACTGTCCCCTCGTGGAACTTAGATTCCAAAAAAGAAGAGAGCCAATAAAGAAGATAAACAAGAAAGATGCACAGTAGGTCTGATAGTGAGAATGCCATGTGGAAAAAGGAGGGAAGAGGATAAGGAGTGCTGGAGGTGTATGCGTGGGTGTTTGCAATTTTCAGTAGTGTGACCAAGAAATCCTCCCTGCTAAGGGGACATCTGAGCAGACACCGGAAGGAGATGAGGTAATAACGATGTACTCATCACCACCACCTGACTGCCTCTTGCTGCACACTGGACGGTTTCACATGAGCACCACTCCGTGCTTGGAGGAAAATGAAGCCCTGGCCATGAGAGGCTGTGCCCTCAACCCCCTGAGGAAAAGGGACCTTAGCAGTTTGTTGTAGTTGATCACATAATTTTCATTTTCAATCCTATTCCACTGAGTGAATTATGCATGATTCTCTTTCCCAGTAGTACGATAGAAAGAGCATGTGCTTTGGAGCCAAGAGATCCGGATTCAAGTCTTGCCTCTGCTAATTACTAGCTACGTACTCAATATAGGAGAGCTTCTGTTTACTCATTTGCAAAACAGAATACAAATATTAGCAAACTCTTGTGAGAATATAATAAGCATTACTAAATAAAATACAATAAAGTACCTATGCTGACTGTCCAGGCCCTCTCCTCGTCCCTGACTCTGTTCTTGACATTTACATTTCCCTTACAACGTGAGACTCAGTATTCTCACATCTCCTGTATAGTCCTGTCAACCAGAAAGTAAACTTCTAAAGGTTATGAGTTTATTATTTTTGTTGTGGTATTTTATTTTTTTATTTGGGTATCTCTCATAGCCTAGTGCCTTGGATATTAAAGGCATTGAAGTTTTTTGAAATGAATGAATGAGTTTTTTTTAAAAAAAGAATTCCTACTTTTTAGAGATCCCATCTCTCAGATTTTGAAACAACTTATTCATTCGCGCTCAAGTTTTTTTAGCTATTAAAACTTCACTCAGTATCTGCATTACCTCTTTGAAAAAGATTTGATGTATTTGTGTGTTTTTCCAACTTTGTACTTTGATTTGAGAGGAAGGAAAAGAGAAGAATTCACAGAAGCTTTTATTTTGTTACCTTCACAACTCTGCTAGTAAAGACGTGTATTGCTGGAAAGATTTAGGCAAGAGAGAAGGGGAGAGGGGAGAGAGGAGGGGTGGTGAAAGCAGAGGAGAGGGAAAGAAGAGAGGCAGAGAAAAACCCAAAGAAATCCTTTGCATTTTCCCAGTCCTCTGCACTGAGTAATTATTGGCAGCATTTTCTGCCTGGAGGCATTGCTATGTAACGTAAATCACAGAATAGCTGTGCTCAGCCAGGAACAGGGGACTCATGGAGAGCTCCAAGTGGTTGTGGCAAACCAACCATTCCTCCAACAAGAGGGCTACATGCTCAGCTGGATCAGTGGAGGCTCCTTATTACCCTTCCTGGTGACTCACACAAGCACTGGCATACCAGGGCAAGGGACATTTTATCAGAGAGGCTTCAGGTGATTTTTATCATCTAAAGCTGAGATGCAGCCAAGTCAGCCAATGGGAATCCAGACACCTAATTAAAAGACCTCATTTACATCTGTTTGGTTACTTGTGTGTACAAGACCTTTAGGTTATCACTGCAGAGATTTGAATGAAAACTCTTATGTTAGAAGATGCTAGCTCTGCCTGGTAAAAGAAAAAGACTCAGCCCGTTGACTCCTCTGGTGCAACTATATTGTGCCTTTCCCAAGGTGAACTATGATATTTGACATAGGAAATGCTGGAGGAAGAAGAAAGATAACTCAGAAAAGCAGAACAAAAGTGATAATTATTCCATCTTCAGAATGCTCAGGAGCTAGATATCTTCTCCCATAACTCTTCCACTTTGATAAACAAAATAACAGAAGCAGAGTTGAAGGAACACATTTTTTTCCTAATTGCATTTTTCTTATTTTTAGCCCGTTCAGAAAGATGAGTGGCTTGAGAGAGTTGGGTAAGGCAAAAGGCTAGTACTTCTGATGCCTTATCACTGTAGTATACTAAACATCCTCTAATAAAAATAATTCTCCCCTCCACTCCACCAAAAGTAGACTAAGATCTTAGCGTAAAACCTAAATCATCTGAAACTTTAGCTAGCCAAGTGCTAAATGAACTATGCTCGTCCTCGGATATAGAAAATTTATTGCTGGACACTTACCATTTGCAGCTGTTTTTGTGTTTAAGCTCATGTCTGTTCTTAACTAGATGGGGAACATGCTATAGCCCTTTATAAATTACAGTTGTGTGCCATGGTGTCCAGGACAGGGTAGACATAGAGACACTGTTTACTGGAAATGATAGAAATAAAGCAAACTAAAACCCTTTCACTAGTTTATAAACACTCTTCATGTACGTTTAGTTCGTTTTCTCATGGATAAGAGGCTGAAGATTTGTATGTGTCTCAGGAAAAACATTTATACTTTTAGTAAAACATAAGTCATTCATCTTCAGTCATCTTTATCTGGCTTTTTACTTTATCTTTTACATCACAGATATAATTGGGTTCATGCTTTCTCTATTCCTTAAGTGTTCTGAATCTGAGTATCTAAAACACTAGTGTGAACTCTCAAGCTAAGTTTTCTTTTTTAAAATTCCATATACCATACTTCACAAAGGTAAAGATTTTGAGTATTCAAATGTGACAGGCTTGGATTAAGTAAAAGCAATTACAGAAAATGGTTATTTTCTGTGAGTAGGTTACTGCATTTCTGGTAGAAAATTTAATTTGAAGATTAAGTTCAAAGAATGTTAAAAGCAAAAGGGACTTAGGGATCATCAAGCCCAATGGTTTTAAACTTTTTCTCCCCAAATTTTATTCCACAGAAACTGTTCATTGAGAGTGGATATCAAGCTTAGTAGAAAAAAGAAGTATGTTTAGAGCTCTTCTGATTTAGAAAGCAGTGTGGAAGGGCATGGGAGCCCTGCTATGTTGCCCAGTGTCACATTTCACCCCTCAATGTGCTCCATAAAACACCTAGGTTTCATCAGAGTGTAGGGGGCTGAAATCCACCGCTCCAGCCCCCTCATTTTACAAAGAAGGAAACTGTAATCAAAGAGCTAGCTTATGGCAGAATTGAAACGAGAACCCAGACCTTCCTTGATTCACTTCCAAAGTGGAGCTGCCTCCATTCCTTTTCTGGTTTTAAAAGTAAAATATATTCACTGTAGATAATTCAGCAGACCTGTCCCTTCTAACCTAGTAGAATGCTCCTCCCACTGTACCATACCATCCAATTACAGTTTCGCTGGAATAAATGCCATTCGTTCTCAGATACCTGTATTAACACAGGCTATGGAAGGCACAGGTACATTACATACACAAAATATGCTCTTTTCTCTGAAATAGATTCATTTTTCCAAGTCAATTCTATTTTATTTAATTCAGCTCATATGTGTATATATATGTATATGTATATATATGTCTGTGTATATATGTGTCCATGCATGTCCAAACCACAGCCATAATGGTTTCGCCTAGTTCAGTTTTTACTGAACTAAAAAACTAAAAGTCTTTTAGTTTTTTTTGTGTGTGTTATTTTGGTAAGGAAGATTGGCCTTGAGCTAACATCTGTTGCCAATCTTCCTCTTTTTTTTTCTCCCAAAAGCCCCAGTACATAGTTGTACATCTTAGTTGCAAGTCACTCTAGCTCTTCTATACGGGATGTCACCACAGCATGGCCTGATGAGCCGTGCATAGGTCTGCGCCCAGGATCCAAACCCATGAACCCCGTGCCACCAAAGCGGAGCACAAGAAATTAACCACTAAGCCACCGGGCCAGCCGCTGTCTTTTTGAGTGAATAAATCAATGACAAAAACTCACATCAAAATAGGTTAAATAGAAAGGAGAAGGTATGGCTCATGCAACTGGAAAACACAGGTGCGTTTTAATTTCAGGCATGGTTGGATCCAGAGTTCAAATGATGTTGTAGGTATTCCATTTCTCTCTACCTCTTGGTTACAATTCCTTCTGTTAAGTCAGGGTTTCTACATGCAATGGAAAGATGACCCTGAAGGAGAAGAAATAAATCAAGCTATCTGTGAATAAATCAATCTCTCACTCTCCTTTTCTCTTTCTACCTTCCTTTCCTCCTTCCTTCAATCTTTCTTTCTCCAGCCACTTCAGCCCATGAAAATAAAGACTCTAATTGGCCCTGTTGCAGTCACACGCCTACCCATTAACCAAGCACTCTTCCTAAGGGGAAACGGTACTCTGATTGGCCATCTTGAGTCAGATGACCAAGCACCAAATCAGTGGAGCTTGAGTCAGATGACCAGCTCTGTATCAGTTGTATGATAGCCCCACCAGGTGGGTACAATTTAAAGAAATGACGCTAGGCAGATAAAAATTGAAAGACTACTCTACATGCAGATAAGTCATATATGCATGTATAGATAAAAATACAAAAATAGCCTCTTACATGCTGAAATACTCTTATCTATAATCTAGCACCTGGCTTACTTATTTGAGTTTCTTATCGGTTTCATCTTTGCCTTATTGGTAAAAACTCCGATAAGCAAAGCAATGTCCACAGTGTTTGTTCCTAGGAACCAGTGGATCTGCATCATCCACATATAAAATAGTCTGTCAATGGATCTTGACTTTCAGTGAGAAATCTGTTCTGAAGAAGTCTCAGCAGGTGCTACAGCTAGGGTCAGGCTTTCGTATAAATGATATGTGCTAACTTTATAGAGGTTGCACCCAGAGTTCTTCCCGGCTCAGCTTTACTGTGCATACATTTATATTGCACATCAGTATTTCTCTCTGTTGTTCACTTTATGAATGCCATATTTGGCATAGTGCTCAGTACATAGCAGATACTCACTAAAGATTTGTTTCGTGAATCTACAGATCAATGGAGAAAACTTCTCAGAGGGTAGTGTATGAGATCCCTAATGCCTTGGTGAGGATTAGTGTTTTGGTTACCTTTCCTCCAATAACAAAAAATAAAGGTCTGTTGTAAGCACGTGGGATCTATGACAGATGAAGGAGACACTGACAGAGCAAAGAAAATAAGGAAAGTGGAGGCACTGTAATCATATGTTGTGCAGTTGCAGTTCTGAACTTGAAGATGACTTTGTTACTAAAAAATAATTTTTATGCTCAGGTAATTAGAACTAGTCGTCTTCCAAGAATGTTTGTTTCTGGCTAACTCATTGTAAAATATGTTTTTCTCTGTTTTTTATTAATAGTAAGTACAATTATGATATATCTGGGTTGGTTAGGCCAGTTTTTCTCTTGGAATCATATTTTTAGTTGTGAGTCATATTCCTACATGAACTGGTTGCCTCTGTACCATATTTCCATATAGCGCAAATATTTGGTCATGGAAGAGAGTGGACAGGAATGTGGATGATCCAATTTGATCCATCCACAATATGAGACAGACATGGCTTAATGACTATCATTCATCAATGGTCAGCATCAGTAGACCATCTTTGTGTTAATCTGCAAAACATGACACTATTATTACATGAAAATTCAATCCCCTGGTTTATACTTTTCCTTGTGGCAGGTATACATCCAAGAAACGAAAATAAATAAATACAATTGGTATCAGAGTGAGGATGTAGAACTAGTGTCTTTCTTTGTAATCATGGAATAAGAACTATTATTTTGTAAAATCCAAGCCTCCAGTCTTAATGTAGCTGCTGCCTTGATAGTCCTGTTAAAAGAGCTGTGAAAAAAGAACCCAACATAAAACAGGGGCCCTTTGCCATCTTTGGCTTAGTTATAATGTGAGTTACACTCCAACTGCAAACTCTTTGAAAATAATGATGATGTAAGAACAGGCAGAATTTCAGAACCTACATGGAATTTGCAACCTTAGCTCAGAAAATCCTCTCTTGACATGTAGACTAAGCAGATTTGATATATAAATGATATAAAAAGGAAGCATATGGAATTCAGTGTCACTTTTCTCCAATCATTCTTTACTCCTTCCACACACATTTGAAGAATGACAAATATGACTGATCCTGGAATAGGTCTCACCATGAGCTAGGACTGAGAAATGTGGTCTGCAAGGAACTCTAAGGAGCCCTATTCCTTTTTATTAGGTTATCTGTGAGCTGAAGTCGCTGCCACATGCAGTCGTTTTCATTTTTTTGTACGTGAGGTAGATCAGTATGTTCCAAAGTTTGGGGAAGGGGACCTCACCCTCAACTCTGACTTCTGGAAAACACTTGCCCACATCATTCTAAACAGACTCCTCCAATCATCATGTTCACGTCTAACCATTTAACTACCAGCTAAGGCAAGTGAACACACAATTTCTATACCTCCCTTATGGCAATGATCACACCTCACTGTACTTGTTTCCAGGTTACACTCGTCTGCTCTTGGCTTTAGGCAACATGGTGTTATCACTGTATCCCCAGTATAGCTCTGCAATGACAAATAGCACATAGTCAACGAATGGACAGTAACCTCCACTGCTTTCGAACTTTATTCAGAGGACTTTTATGTACGTTATCCCTTTTCATCCCACAATATCTCTATAGCATACATAGGGCCAGTATTTTTTAATACTGAGTAACAAACAGGAAAATTGAGACATGATGATGTTTATTAGTCTGATCCTAATCACACAGCAAATCAGCAAATATGGTGTTTCCCTGAATCCCAGGCCAAGAATCTTTGTACTACATTCATTTATTATCTATACTCATACTTCAGAATATATTTTCATGTACCTGGAGCATGGAAAATATAGAGAATAAGAAAAAAAAAATAAACCTGTCAAAGCCTCAAGCTCTAGAAAGGTACCCCAAACACAGGGCACTATTGTTCTGTGATCTTGCAACAGAAAATTACTACGTGGTGGTAAATGTGACTATAAATGTCAGACTCTTTGTTGCTAATTTTTTGGGCAAAGGCAGAAGAATGATCTCGGTTTTCCAAATATTTAGTCCAACTTTTTACAAAAATTATTTTTCTGCTTTTCCCTTGACATTAAGTGCATGTAATATTTTATATTCTTGTTAAATTTTTATTCCCTGTTGATCAGAAATGTTAACGCAAAATGGTTTGACCATGTAGGTGGGGCAGCAAAGTCGTAATCAAAGCCCTTTCCTCCCGGACTATTTTGATTTGTCTGTGAGACACTATGAATAGTGCCAGTTTCACTGGCTGAAATATAGGGCAGGTCTTTAGGAGTCCCTGCTTGGAGTGTCACACTTCACCCTCTACTTTTATACTGTATACTCTGAGCTAAGTATGTCTGTGGTAGGCAGAATAATGCCTTCACTCTGAAGATGTTCACATCATAATCCCGGGAACGTGTGACATGTCCTTCTATGGCAAGAAGGACTTTGCAGATGTGATTAAGTTAAGAATTTCAGATGAGATTATCCAAGTCAGCCCGATGTAATCACAAGGGTCCTTAAATGAGTCAGAGAAGGAGATGCAAGATGAAAGCAGGGTGTCAGTCAGAGAGAGATTGGACGATGTTATGCTGCTGGCGTTGAAGATGGAGAGGCACCAGGAACCCAGGAACGTAGGCAGCCTCTAGAAGCTGGAAAAGGCAAGAAATGGATTCTGCCCTAGAGCCTCCAAAAGGATCACAACCTTGCCATCACCTTGGTTTTGGCCCAGTGAGACCCATTTTTGAGTTTATGACCTCCAAAACTGTAAAAGTAATACATTTGTCCTGCATTAAGCCGCCAGGTCTGTGGTAATTTGTTAGAGCAGCAATAGAAATCTAATACAATGTTCAAAAATGAAGCATGACATGTATAGGACTGAAAACAAAAAGCAAATTTACCAATTGCCTCAAATCTAAAACCCTCCAATCTACCTCCTTATTCAAGGTCCCCTTTCAAAAACACACTAGTGCCTGTTATTCTTCTATGCAAAACACTTGACTGATTCCACGCTACCTGTTGAATGAAGAACCACATGTCAGCCTGACATTCATCTTTTCCGTGAATTTCCTATAACCTTACATTCCAACCATGTCTCTTATTACATTTACTTATATTCCCATGTTTCAGTCATATCAAACTACTCAACAACCCCCCAAAACTCATAAAGTTCTCCACCTTTGAACCTTTGCACAAAGTATATCTCAGCTTAGAATTTCCTCTTCACTCCTTCAATATAGCATTCCTGTTCATCTGAAAAGCTATGTCCTCAAAGAGAATTTCCAGCATCCACAAATGATCTCTCCTTCCTCAGAACTCTTTTAGTTCATTGTTTTTATTCCATAGTGTCACCCATTTTCTTGTGCTGTAATTGTCTATATACCAGTCTCTTCCTCTGTATTGTAGGGGCAGTGAAGGTAGGAAAAAGTCATGAATAAATTGCCTGTTTTTCCTCAATGTGCCTTGAGCTAGGAGGTCAACAACCATGATCTAATTGAATTGAACATCTGACCTTGCTGTCGGGGCTGCAGGACTAGGACTGGGTATGTAGTTCTCAGACATAATATGGAGATTGATACTTGAAGTTATGAATTAAGAATTTTTACTTTTGATGACAATGAGCAACAGATGAAGGGCAGTGCCTCAGGCTTGGATGTCCTCCTTTCCTCTCCACTAAGTCAGAGCCAGGCTGATTTGTGAATAGAGATATCTTACCTCGATCTCATTTCCGGTCTTTTCACTCTGCACTCCACTCTGCTTCCTCTAATAAAACCAAGTTTTGCTTCAGAACTAGTTGATCCTCTCCACCAGGTTAGAGAGACTAAAGAAGACATACAATCAAATCCCATCCAGCTAAGCAATGAGATGTGTAATAGGTGTGGGAGCACATGAGCTCCTTGAAAACATCATACGGACTTGTTTGCTTCCAGAATGCATGAGTGCAGGCCCTCTCTGAAAGAAGATTCCTGGGTCATGGAGGCCCAATGCCTGGCAACTGGTAGCTAGCAGGTGAATAATTTATCTTAATGGGAGGTTAAGCACCAGAACTCTTTTGCAGAATGTCTCGTCTTGTTGCGCTATCATCTAACATTGAACTTCCCACCCTCACTGGCACGTGTGTCCACGTACCAGGGACCTAGAGGTATAAAGTCAGCCAGGAATTTTCTGTGCCAGGTCTTGAGAGGAAGCAATCCTTATAACAAATTTATACAGAAAATGTAAATTCTCTATGATTGCTTCCTTAATTTAAAATAAATACTTATTGGTGAAAGCTACAACCCAAGATGTTCAATGGAAGAAGAAGGAAATAAAACAAAAGCCACATATAATGTTTCTTCTATTTTCCTCTAAGTTTTCACTTGGGATATGCGTTCTTTCTGTCTCACTCCCACTCATTCTCTCTCTTTTCCTCCGCTTCTTTGTCTTCTTCTTTCATCATCCTTCTTCGTCCTCTCCTTTCTCTTCATTGTCAGCTCTATGCTCAGAGGATGCTGTCCACAATCATAAGCTATCAATCAGGGGATCCTCGTGAAGGAGCCATTGCTGACCTGCTATCCACCATACTGGGGTACTCGGATCACCTACCAGCCTGGAGTGGCAACTCTCCAGCTCATGATCCCTCTCCCTGTCACTCCTTCTTCTTCTTTTAAATCCCACCTTCTTCTATTTTCTTTACCTCGCTTCACATCTTAGCACTTCCCCTTGTTTTTCTGTGCTTTGCTCAACATTTAAAGAATAAATGGGTGCAAGGAAGTTCTGAAGCAGTTGGTGGTAGGATGACAGCTGTTCCACTTGCATTCCCCCAGGGAGCAATTTTACTCCATCAGGAGAGGAAAATTAAATCACCCTCTTCCCCAGCCCCTTGCACCATTTCAGCGATCAGCACCTGCCAGTGCCTCTCAGCTGGCAGCCTTGACATGAATGGGGCCCTCATTGCATTCCGCGTGGGCATCCAAACTAGAAATGACATCCCTGTGACTCTGCTGGCAGCCAGAGCTGGTCAAGAAGCCATTGTTCACATGTCTCTCTGAAGAAGAGGCCAGATTCTTTGCTGAAGGCCACCGGGAAAGAAGGCTGGGTTAGTGGCTTTGGGGAGAGATTGTCCTTTGAATTTTCATTTCCTCCCCAAGGAAAGACTGTTGAAGCTGAAAGGTGATCCTCATTTAAAAAAAAAAAAAATCCAAGTAAAATTCAGTCATTTGAAGGGGAGAATGCTACTGCCTTTCCCAGCAAGTTTTGCATTTTCAAAGGGAGATTTGTGCTGCAAGAAGCAGCTTTTGGAAGTCATCTCAGGAGAAGATCCTCTTTTTTTGCCTCACTAATCAGCCCTTTTGTGCTGTCTGGGTCCAGTGACGAGTCACATGGAACCTGCAGGAAAGCTATTTTAAACTCTCATTTTTTGTGCCAAACGTATAAGAGGCTAAAACCTGACAAGGGAGGTCACCGTCATTCACCTTGCTGCTCCTGAGCTGGCCTTGATGGTTCACAGCCCTTAGCTGTGCCAGGTGACCACGCTTGCTCTTTTGCTTTTTTTCAGTTGCAGATTCCATTCCTCTGGAGGGAAAAATGAGGCTCCCAAATATGTCCCTCACTGCTACTGCCACCAGGTTTCGGCTGGAGGCAGTCATGGAGGAAGATTTCATTTATCACTATTTCAAAACATTTGTGCTTCCTTTTTATTATTTAACACTTTCCTAAAATTTCTGGAATTGCTGGGAGCCATGTTGGAATTCTGAATTCCAGTGTGCCCTGCACTGGGGCCTTCTAAGGCACAGTTTATCTTTGACAAGATATCATTGATCACACTGCTGATACAAATGAATTTTATGGCTGTTGGAAAAAAGACAGAATTTCATAGCAACTCATATTTTGGATCTTTTGAAAAAGAAGTCATTTAGAAGTAACTGGGAAATATGCCCTTGGCCTGGGGAGAACAAAACTGACTCCAAACCTTTTATTTTGCTATTAAAACCTTGGCTGAGAAGCATGCTTTAGTGGGTGAATGTGAGCCACATTCTAACAGCCAGTATCTGGCATGGGAAATTATTCTGGTTTCCTGGTGCTTTTCTAGGCTAAACCACCCATTTTCAACCCTGTGACTTAGTGGATGCATTTTTTTCTAATTTCCCTGAGGACCTCATTCAGGCTTCAGTGTTACGGGGCTTTATCAGTCAGGGTTCCCACAGGAAACAGATGGCACACTCAAATTGGATAATTTCAAAGGAGTTTAGTAGAGAAGATTTTTTAATATATGGGCAAGAGACAGGGGCTAGGGAAATCACAGGGCATAGTGCAGTGCACTGGGGCAGGTAACTTCAGGAAGCTGTCATCGCCTCTAGGTCTGAAGAGGGTGACAGGAGGGAGAGTTACTGGAAGTCAGAAAAAGAGACAGCTGTGTGCAGAGAGTCTCTGTCAAGAGCTGGGACATGTAGTGGGAGAACGCAGCCAGCCCATGGAGACACTGGTGCAGGAGCCAGCGCAATAAATGCCTAGACCACGCGCTCCCCTGTCCTTCAAATCTCTCAGCAATGGTCCTTGCCGGCCGATCCTAAATGGAAACCAGAGGTAAGGATGCTGTTGACTTAATTCATATGGTCAGCCTTCCAGGGCACAGAGCAGGGGAATCTGGGATGGGAGGCAGTGTACAAATGGAAGATACCCAGCAAAAGAATAATTCCTGGGCTGTGTGGAACCCTTTATCTTTTCTTTAAAGAAACAGATTCTCTGTTAAGTATGGTAAGTGAGCAGGACTTTTGACATCTCCTCAAATAAAATACACATAGAGTAACTAACTCTACCTGGCTCTCTGCTTTGGTTCAGCAACTGATGTTGGTTAAAATATACACACAATAGAAATATAAAGTGAAAATACTGGTATTTTTATCTAATTTCTGAAAGCTGATCATTGATATTAAAAATGCATTTTTATGCATCCAGAATTATCCTTCGTCAGAAAAAAATTGGTTAATTGATCCAAGAAGATAAGAGTTGGGAAATGCACAAGGCAGCTAGGGACCCCTCATATCAAATCAACAGAAGGAAAAAAAATAGTAGCTTCAAGAGTAGTCAGTGAAGGTAGTTATATAAGTAACCCACCCTATTGTCACCCCTATTCCAACTACTCTGCAGTCACAGAACTTAAGACAGACCTTAAAGGGCAAATAACTCTTTATTGGGAGAGGATGGAGGAGAAAGGTGACAGATGCCACCAACACCTTGCTATACATTACTAGAATGTTTCAAATACTTTCTTTCCTGACTAATGGTCACTGGGAAGAATGGGACAGTTAGGGACGTAGAGAAGATGAACTGTCTACTCCCTGATTTTGCTGCAGGCTGGCCCTGAATCGAGCTTTACTGGCCATAAATTCTACTAACAGCCACTTACGTAGCCAAAAACTGCTCCCAAATTACTAACACTGATGCCTTCTGATTCTATTTGGCAGAAAGCAGAGATAGCAAAGCCCGATCAATCCCATTAAAGCTAGGACAGATGGACACCCCTGGCTTCAAGCTCCAGTAGGGCATTGCAGTCCTCTATAATGCAGACACTGTATTTATTGTCTTTTGCTCATAGTCTGGGAGTGAACCAAGAAGAGGTCAACTGAACTTCTAGAGCATCAGCTCCTGTAGGACCGCAGCAGTGAGCCTCAGCTTGTCCGTTCCTGAACTGCCTTTCACCTCCTCTTTCCAGTAGCGCCTTAGCCCTCTTTATTTTTAATCGCTGTGTCTTCTCGGCATCATTTTTCCTTTTGCATCATATCATAATGGATAAAAGAAACAGAAAGTTATTACATAGTGAAAGGAGTCGTGGCCTTGAAACCAGACACTTGTTTGATTTTGGTAATGCAGCTTTAGATCTGTGACTTGGATGAGTGATATTTCGTTAGACTCCAGTTCCTAACCTTTTAAATGGGGGTGATAATACCTTGTCTACAATAACATAAAAGGACTTGACCTAGTACCTAAGATATAATAAGTGCTAAATAAATACTTCAATTTGATTCTCCCACTCCTATCATTAAGCAGTGTGGAAGCAAAAGCAGCTCACAGGAAACTGCTGTTCCATTTATATTTGTTTGTTCTGCTCACAATGTAAGTGATGTGACTCTATTTTATATTTCTTCTGATGGACAGTCGATAGCTAAGTCACACTACTCAGAGATATGCTTTTGTGGGTACTCCATGCATTATCTTTTGTCACTCCAGTTTAATTCATCATTTTTCAAGGTTAAGATATAATTCACCATAAGTTAGCGCTCAGAACTATACTCCATAAAATATTCCTTCCTTGGTAGACTGGTGACTATCCAGGACATTATGTTTGGTGATTTCTTCTTTGCCATCTTATGTAAAGAATGCGTACACATGACAAAGTTTTTCAACATGGATACGTTTGTCAACTCTACCAAGTGAAAGAGACCTGGTCATTCAGAAGCCCTGTCATTGATACTTTTCTCCAACAATGACTCACTGCACCATCTGCTACCAAGACAATTACATTCAGGGGCAAAGTTTATCCATAAATTTGTCCTTTCAACAGATATTTATTAAGGGCCTGCCATAGGCCAAGCACCGTGCCAGATCTTGGAATTTCAAAGATGAGTAATAACATAGCCCTGCCATCAAGGGCTAAATATGCATGGATGCCAAGGAGGGAAGTTGAGAAGAAGGAAGAATAGAAATGCAAACAAAAATTTATAATGTGTAATAAAAATCTACGGAAACATGAGCAAAGTCTAGTTAGCACCCAGTGAGGGAATGACTCTTTCCCTGGAATATGAGGAAGGTTTCACTGAGGAGGAGCTGTGGGGCAGGGTCTTGAAGGATAAGCCTGAGTTGTCCAGGTCATCAAAAGTAACAGAAGAAAGAGACAGATGGGTGTAGAATTGGCTGGGATGTTCAGGAAATAGTAAATAGTCTGTATTAAATGGAATAAGAGGAAAATGGAGAGGAATTTGGGGAAATGAAGCTGGAACAGTTGACACCAGACTATGATGTGCTTTCAACATCCTGTGAAGGAGACTTGACTTTACCTTGAAGTCTAGTAAGCAAAGATTTTCAGAGGGGGGTGAAATGATTAGATGCATATGTTATAAAGGATGCTGGGAGAAGTGAGAGAAACATTGAGTCTGTATCTATATCTACAGAGAAATATTTGCCTGCATGTAAGATTTTTCTGTTTTGGACTGAGACGCAGCCTTTTCTTTCTCCAGCTTATTTGCAATAACATTGCCCCGCCTCTGAAAGAAGATCATAATCTTTTAAACATATTCATTGGGAGAGTAGTCATTGGTACAGACCAGCTCTTGGAAGATTTCTTTGAGGGCATCAGATGATTTTTCTGACTTGCTCAACTGCAAAACATGTCGCAAAGGATGGGAACTGCATTCTGGCATCAGTTAAGTTTCCAAGAACAGCTACATAGGAAAGAATAGATAAAACAGGGCTTATTTCTCAGCCCTTTGCAATGAGAGAGAATTTAGACAACTCTAACCTGACCAGCATTTTATCACCTGCCTGACTGGTGTATGAGTGAGCCCTGGAATCAACACTGAATGCTAATGCCTGAAATACAAGAATGAACAAGATTTGGGGAGAGGAGAGAAGGAGCTTTGACAGTGCTTGTCTTTATTTTATGCCTGTTTTGGCTCTGTTGATGTCTGAAGCACCTTTGTTTTGTCCTTGGAAGTTGAGAATTATTTGAGCAAACACAGGAAAGGATCAGATTATTATGCACAACTTCCATGGCTCCCCAGCCATTACCATTTGCTTTCAGGGTTTCTGCTGCAGAAGTATCTGACGTTGTTGGGGTGCTGGCAGACTCTATCTGTTGCCATTCCTCCGTCTGCTGCACTCTCCCAAACCAGGGCCTTTGAGCTCTGCTCCCCATCTAATCTGTGCCTCCCCACCTAACGACATCCACTAATGTGCACTAACAGATGTCTGAGGGAAAATTAGCCATGGTGTCCAAATCAATTAGACCAGAGTTGCTGTGCAGGAACAATTGCTCTGTAGGCTGTGTGGGCTGTATTTTTTTTTTTTCCAGTTTCTTTTTTCCAAAGGTTAAGTCATGTAGCCCAAGCTGAGCTTTCCTGCTCCATATTTTCCACTTCCAGGCAGTCTACCTCAGTGCTTAATGGTTTCTGATTGGACCACCAGATGGCGATGCCTCTACCAGGTGCAGGCTCCCAGCAACCCAGTTAAGCACAGGAGGGCTGCATCCGCCCCAAAGGCAATGCAGCCCAGAGTAAGTCATATCAGCGTCAAAAATACAGCTTTGTTGTGTCTTTTAAATTCTAAGAAATATTAAGAGGTGCCTTATATGAGTCTTTAGAGAATGACTGACAATTATATGGATAAACACTGGCTTGGGTAACAAACATACCTACTTTAACGTATCAAAAGAGATTTCCATTTGCCATCTCCTAATGTAAGGAGTAAGTATGAGTAAATGGAGAAAAAGACCTTCTACTCTGAAGCTGGGCAGGCCTGGACCTGTAGGCTGTGGGACTTTAGGGAGCCCTAAACTTGAGCCTGGGTTTGCCTTATGAGAGTGACACCATTTACTTTGCAGTATAGTTATTCTCTCCAAGCCTCAGTTTAATTATGTGTAAAGTGGGTATAATAATATCTGCGTCTCAAGAAGAACCTAGTAATTAAATGAAATACTCTTAGAACAAGGCTTGCTGTTACAGTACATGCTCAATAAAAGGTCACCATGTAATCATCAATCTTTCCATTCTGCTTCTCAGAAATACTTAAAGAACATCCAAATTGTGAAGAACTCCAACCTTTTGTACTTTTTTTATCCGCCACCCCCCCCAAAGAACAAGCTTTCTGAGCTGTCTGTGGTTTAACACTATTTTTTTTTTTACCTTAGTATCATCTGCTCCCAGGTTTGCCATCTCTTTCCAAAATATGATCACCAAACCCCTGCCACTACTACCTCCACTCCCTACTTGTTTCCTGCCAGTGTCCTCTTCAAAGACCCTCATTGTGATTGGGAACTTCTGTGTTGAGAAAATGGACACTGGTTCTCAAAGTAGGATCAAGGCTCATAATAAAATTAATACAGGAATCCTAAAGAGAATAAAGGGCAATATTTGGAAGCCGTTGTAGAAAGAAGTTAAACATTCTCTCTCTTATTCTACGTGCCCATATTTTGAGTTTCAGCTTGATCAGGCTAGAAGATCCTTCAGCATAATTAATAACTGCCTTTATTCTGCTCATAATCCTCCAACGCTGCATCGCTTATTTATGTATTCCTTTTTAAAGCTAACAGCCTTCGTGAGGCCCTCCTCAGGCAACCTATGTGTATGGAATGATCCCATTTGCAAGAACCTCCGACATTTGTTATAAAGCTTTTTCAGAAATGGCAGCCTGTCTTTTCTTTTTTCCCTCTTCCATCCTGGAAATCTAATCACCACCCCACAAGGCATATAGTCTTTCAGGGGCAACTTCCACTGCTTGGGAGAAAACAGAGAAATGCAGCCTGAGCCCCATGCTCACCTCTCCTCCTACATACATGGATTTTGTTCTCATTACCCTCCCACTCAGCTTTCTGAATCTGGCCAACCAGGGCCGTGAGAGCTGGGGATGCTGATACGTGAATAACCTCCTGATCAGAAAGTCCTGAGGTCATTTTATCTTCATAAGAATTGTTTGTTTTGTTTTGTTTTGCAGTAGATTTTTTTTAAGTACAATTATATTTCTACTTTAGGTTGTTAGCTGTGGCTCAGAAATAGAGACCTGCCAAGCTCTCCATCTCAGTCTGTCCCCCTTTTGTGCATGAAGCAGTTCCCCATGAACACACAAACATGACACTCAGCTCTGTCAGATCGGCTTCATGGCCACATTTATCAAAATTATCCCAGAGTCCCTTGCAGAGGCGAATATTAATAGGGTTCATTTAAAACCAAGAGTGTTACTAATGCTTTTTTCTATGTGCTAAATGGGAGGAAACGAGAATTACACAAACAAAAAAAAGGCAGGGTTGTTAGAATAGTTAATAAGGCGAGGTGAAATCTTTGGGCAAGAGGAAATAACGCTGAGCTTTCAGAAATCTTGATACATCAATTTACATATTATTATTCCCCTTGCTTTCCATCCAGAAAGCAGAGCAGCATTTCTCTCAGTACATAACTCACCGCAGGTAATCAACCCTGAGCATTTCCCCTGAGTACATCCTGTCTGTCCATGTATCTAAAGCATTCTTACAGGTAATACCTGAATTAAATGGGGAATAATGTTACCTCAGCCTTAAGTTGGTAAAGAGGGATCAGGGAAGTAAAGTAGAGGAAGCTATGAAAACGTGAATAGAAAGACGTGAAGAATGGACTCTTTCCATTTCCCTCCAATTGTACAGAGCCATTTGCACACAGGCCAGGTGTTATTGGCAGGCTGCTTCGCATAGCAGCAAGCTAGCATTGTGGTCTTCCTGGTAAGTTTTGTTGGCTAGTATTTCACACTGTGAGGCTGCTTCAGTGCCTAGGAAATGCCATTTTGTTGCCTTGCACTGAGTTGACATCTACTTGGAGTTAGGTAGATAGTGGCATCACTCCTCTCTCAACCACAGTAGAGAATCAGAAGCAGCCTTTTCATGTCAATTAGCACTAAAATGGCTTTAATAATTATATATTAGCCTGCCAGAATCCTCATGGTTCACATTCTACATGGAAAAAAGGTAAATAGAATGCCTGTCTTAGGACCTTCTGCAAGCACCTAAATCAGAAGGTGTTCAATTAATTAATTAATTTGTTTTTAAAAGAGGATGCAGTAACCAGAGATGAGTGCCTAAAAAATAAAAAATAATGGTAATAGGTGAAATCATGCTTATCACTTTTTAATTAAGTAGAGCAGCATCTCAAGGAATGATTCCATAGTTAATTTTAGTCCTTAACCAAAGACACAAGAGTAATTAAATTTTAGGGTCAGTCTCTTTATTGTGGGAGCTGCCACTGTCTTTGAGCAAGATGCATAGTGCCATCTACATTTACCAGTAGCCTGGTAGATCGTTGGCCTTCCTTATTCTATCCAACACAACCTTCTAGAGCAATGATTCTCAACTTGGGGTGGTTTCATCCACTAAGGATGTTTGGCAATGTCTGAAGACATTTTTGGTTGTCACAGCTGGCCAGGGGGTAAGAGGGAGGAGCTACTGGTATTTAGTGGATAGTGGCCAGGGGTATTGCTTAACATTCTATAAATGCATAGGACAACTCCCACAAAAAAGTTATCCAGCCCATATGTCAGTGGTGCCAAAGTTGAGAAGCCCTGCACGAGGAAGACATGTAGAAAGGTGTAAAATTTCCAAACAGATCAAGGATAGACTGAGAAGAAAGACATTGGAGCATTACCCTCCTAGAGCTTCTAGCAGGGGAACAGAGCTATTTTTACACGTCTTGACTGAAGTATTATCCTCCTCGTTCTGTAAGACCATCCGTTGCTACCAAGCATATATAGTTTGGGAAGACACATAAAGTGGGGAGAAAGAAAGCGAACATGCAGTCAAGTTAATTGACTCAGAGCTCATTAATGGACTCATAGATGCTGATATGGAATATAAAGTAGAGATTAAGAGCACAGAGTCCTAAAACGGATAGAAAGTAGCAGACCTAGGATTCTAACCCAGGCTAACTATGTAACACAGTTTCCTCATCCATAAAATGGAAATATTAATAATACCTATCTCCTAGAGTGGTGAAGAGGATTCAATGAATTAATGTGCAAAACATTTAGAGAGTGCTCAATAAATGTTAAATATTATCATATCCTTTCACGTCTTCTCACAGTAGGAACATAAAAATAGATAATCCTAAACTTGATACAGTCACACAAGCTTCAGAATAGTAGATCAACTTTTCAGGCAGTGAAGGCCCCATTCATCACTTAACATTGCCCATAAATTTAACGTACAACCAACTTCAATCAATCTAAGTAAATTGTGTACATGTGTACGTATGTTGGTTCTACTGTCACAGTGTGCAGAAGTCTATGGCAGGGAAAAGCAAAGAGTATAGTTTACTTCAAGCATCAATTAATGCTCCAAGTATATTCACGTACAATAAGCATAGAGAAAATGCTTGCACATTCAAGAAGTTTTCAAAATAGGTTACTATGTAGAATGAATTCCATTTGGAAGTCAAGGTTTACTCTTTTAAATACCTTTATTTACTTTTGTGGCACTCAAAATATATGCATGACTTTGTTTCTTTCTTGCTGAATTAAAACAAAATGATATCTCAGGAGCTGTATCTATTGAGAGTACTGACAGGTTTTTTTGTTGGTATCAAGCATTAGCTTCTACTGCCGTTTCTACTGCTTCATTCTTTACAGTACACATCTCTATGGCATGATCGATGCCATTTGAAAAGTGAAACATTTAAGTTTTGCCACCTCTCCCTCCACCATATGAACAGGCAGAAGAGGTCCCATCCAAGGGGACAAAGGTTAATCATTCATTTGCAAACAAACTGAATTTTGAAGACAAATCATATTCACCTCCCTAAACTCACAGACTTTTCATTTCATAGAAGGGAGAGAGGACTTTGAGACCGAGGTGTTTCATCAATTTTTGGCTTAACTTGGGACAAGCGTATTTGATAAATTGATGTTCATTACCAGACAACTGTGCAATTCAGAAAGCACTTATTTGCTATGTGCTCTTCTTTTGATTGTTTCCCAGGATCAATTTGCCACTTTGTTGACTGAAATAGGCCTTAAAATCATGTGACCTAGTTCACTCAAGACACTTGCGAGTCCCTAAACCGAAGTCTCATGGAAGATCCTACCCTGATCTTTTCCATCTCTGCCAAAGGTGTTCAGAAGAGTATTATGATTATGATTATTATTATTTGATTTGACCACTGTCATGGAATTTTGAGGAATTGCAAAGATAGTTAATAATGATAGAAACATAGATGAAGAACCAAGCAATACAATTAAGAATGGTGGGTACAAAAATAAATAAGGGTTGACATGTATGTAATGTACATTTCAAGGTATGTGTGCTTTCACGTAGAGGGGAATTGAATGATTTTTGTCCGGATAAGCCATACCCCAAAAGCAGTCATTTATTCTTGCTTATCTGAGCAAGGAGTTTGACAACTGTCATCTCCCTCCATCTCCTTTCAGTGAAGACAGATTGCTCTCATCAGTCTGTCCATTCTGAATTCTTCTCTGACCTGCCTCTCTTAAGTCCCATCCAGGCAGTAGGAACAAAGGCTTTGAATTCTCTGTTATCTGTAGAAAAGCTGGAATGAAGTCAGAATCACAATGTTTTGCCAGAGAATTGCCCTCCCCTCTGCTTGTGTTTACATAGGTAGGACAACACCATCCATACACAGCATACCTTTGCTTTCTCTTTCGGTATGTTGTTCCACTGTGCCAGCTTCAGCAAGTTTTCCATTTCCTTTTTTTCAATTCCAATCCCAGTAAGCAGAGAAGAGAACCAGGGCATTTTTTTTCCAAAAAGAACCAGGTTAAAGAGTCACTGTTACCTGGAGCATAGGGACTCAAGATGAGGCAGAGCTTTGGTGATGTAAGTTGAGGGCAAAAGGGAGGACTTTGAAAGGTGAACCTTAGAAAGACAAGCTGGTCATTGAAAACTAAATTGCCAACTTGCCTCTAGTGAACAAATGCACCTGCCAATCCTATTGCAGCCAATTTGCTGCTTCTGCTTTTATCTCGCTCATGCAGCAGGCTCCAAACTCTCAAAGGTTTTCCTGTGCCTCTTTTTGTGGTGCCCAAACCAGCAGGACTGTTAGATAGAGGCTTCTGTGTATGCATTTTATTCCCACCTTCTCTCCCACTCATTGCATTAAAATAAATTGAGACAATAATATTCACAAGAGAAGTAAAGTTCTAAGGAGCAACAGCTCTTCCTCCAAATCCTAATGTTAATGGAAACTGTCCAGCTTTTCAGGATGGTGCATGGTGTCTACATAAAATGCAGGCACTGGAGCTTAGCCACCAAGGGAGAGACGCTCTGTGCTAGGAACTTGTTACTTAGGTGTAAAGTAATGCTTTTAATCCCGCTCTCCAATAGTGAATAACAGCTTCTAGAGAAAGACTTCCTTTGAAGTATGAAATTTCACAAGCAAGGTCTGAGCCCCAAAACATTTTTTTCCACGTGCAGAAATGTTTGATAATGAGTGATGATCAGGTGACTATTTTTGATTACCTAAACAAGAAAGAGAAACACCATCTTTCCATAAAGAGAATTCAGAATGACAAATGTAGATTTGTGTATTTGAACACATCCAGTTCAATCATTTCCAAAAGATTTAATTATTTCAGCATGTATTGTTGGGCTTTCACAATAGCTTACATTTCTCAACCCGAAAAGATGCTTCCAGTTACAGGCTTCTCATTCTCTATGCCTGTGGTTCTCTGAAAAGACTGCTATACATTTAAATATAGGCTATTTCCAACCATAGCAGGAAAAAAAGAAAGACCTTGGAACTACATCAAGTAAAGTGTTTTTTTTTTCCCCTCTCTCATGAAAACATGAAGTAAATTTTATGCCAAATATTCTAATGCTGCCATAAGGTTGGTGTTTTAATTGCACAAAAGAGAAATTATTCATTTGTGGTTTCTCAATCAACTATAACTCTTACAAGACATAAGGGAAGCTCTCAGTCATTAGTCTTAGGATATAGAGAAAATGAGAAGCATTTGGGCAATAGTTCTGTTCTGGTGCCCTCCTCTTCCTGTCTGACTTGGACTTCTCTATCTTACTGTAGGCCTACCCAATGAACTGCTTTCAATTAAAATGGAAGTGCTAAGCAACCGTAGCATACATCTCAGAAGGGGAGCTGGGTTTCTATTCATCTGAGAGCAAAGACATTAGAAATAGAAAAAAAATTCAAAGTGTCACACCACTGAAGAAATAAATATTATGTACATGCTTTAGTCTGCTCTTCAGAGACATCACAGATTAAAGTAAATCAAAGTTGCTGGTCACCGTTACCTCCCCAAAGTATGTATCCAAAGAGAACTCTGCTGTCCTTCACTGATTCATTCATTAATTCTCTTTTATTCCAAAAGAATTTTTTAAACCACCATGCACAATATCTCAGTCAGGTGGCACTAACATGATCTGAGATCAAGAACATTTATTAAAAGCCCTTACTGTATTCCAGGCATCAGCTTAAGTATTTCATGTGCATTGATTATCTCACTTAATACTTGAAAATCCTATGAAATAGGTTAAATTTTTATTTCTGCAGATGAGAAAACTGAGTCAAAGGAAGACTAAACAGTTTCCCCAAGATTTAACAGCTAGCAGATTGAGGAACTAGGATTGGACCCTTGTCTGCCTTCAGAGCCCAGTGTCTAGTCGCTAAATTATACTCTATAAAGACATATTGAAAGAGATGATTTCTACCCTCATATGTCTTCAGACATTTCTGAGTTATTCCTTTGGTCAAAACATTTATCACACCCACACCTTTTACATTAGACCCTTGACCTTATATTCACAGTATAGGAAAGCATTAGCCGTTGGGCTGTCTGCCCCAACTCAAGGAGCAGTTCTTCTGATTGACTTATAAAGCCATCTTCTCAATAGGATGAGCTTATACTGCTGAGGTTGGGTATAATCTTTTTATGTAGGATATTATTGACCTATATACAAACTATGGAGGTTAATCCCTAAGTCCCTAATTAGTGTTATAACATGTGGTAGGCCAAGGATAACTACAGAGTCAAGGGACATATTCTATAGCCCCACATGAAAATCAGTTGTATTACCATACAATTCTAACTCTATTTTATCTTCCTTTTCTGCTTCTGAAAATAAGATTACATAAAAGAAAATACTCTAAGTATATATATCCAATATACTTTCCCTAAATGATTTAGTTAATCCTTGTATCTTCCCTGGAATCTAGAAAATTGGCATATGTTATTTTTAGAGATGAATACACTGAGGTATGGAGAGATTTTGTGGCCTGAAGGAGCCCTACTGGGAGTAAGACGAAGTATGGGGCTCAAAATCTAGGTCTCCTTGAAGCCTTGTATTTAGTGAATGGGGCTGCTCTTAGATAACTCTGTTTACTTATGTGGGTCAGATCTATTTTTCTATTGAGTCACAATTTTCAGTATGTCCCCCTCCCTATTATCCTGAAATTCTCCTTGGTTGGCCTTAAAAATAACTCCTGTACTAGAAATGTATCCAGTGAAATTCTTTTATGTTTTTCTTATGAAGAAATGATTGTGTAATAGTGAGGCCTGCCGAACACCAAATATAGAACCATTTCACTAGAGGAAAGCTGGAGACATTCTCCACCCGTGTTAGAAAACTTATTTGTTCTGATAAAGTGTGATTTTGTATTTAAGTAAGGGAAATGAGTACAGAGGTCTCTGAGTCCTTGCATTGATTATATAACACAGTTTCCTTAAATAATTCCTGAGGCATTGTCCTCCTCCTCTAACTGCGGAGGGGTGAGGGGAGGAAAAAAAACCTTCAGGTACAAAAGATACCAAGAGAGAGGGAAAGCTAAAAATATAACCCAGGACTCTTGTATTTCCAGGCAGCTGTGCTATTTACTAGGAAGCATATGCAAATAGAGAGAAACTTGGTTATAGTACCTGGAGTACAAAATAAACATTTTTAGTACAATACTTCCTAGGCAATTTCTAGAATTTCTGGTACTGTTTCATTATCTCTACAGTTGTGAATAGAAGTTGTGACTCTCATGATTGGAAATACCATTTTGCTAATTCAAATAATATCGCTTTACAGTATCTTTGCTTGGATTTTACAGAGCACTCACACTATGCATCTTATATAAAATTATGAAATTCAAACTTGAGAATGCCAAATTTCTAGGATATGTGTCTTATACATCAAGGGTCTGGAAGCAGGTACCTCCAGGTTCTTAACACCAAAGACATAATCAGAGGCAGGTGTGCAGGTAGGAAGCATCTGATAGGTGGTAAAACAAGAGTGAGGTGAAGAATTAGGCAAAGACATCCATTTCTGACTCTGTACTGTGGCTTCCATACCACAGAGCAGAAGAGAAGTTCCCGTACCTCTTATTGGCGATGGCTATTGTCAGGCAAGAGGCTACAATTGGTTAGAAAATAAAAAAGAAATGGATGAGTAGACCGGAAAATCAATTGTGTAGTCATTAGCAACGGCCAAAGTCTTCATTGTATGGAGAAGAGAATTTTCATTGAACAGTCATAATCATGAAATACGAGGGACCTTGAGAGAACATCACATTCAACTTCAGACTTTAGGCCAGTCTGCTTCTAAATAAAAGTTGTATAGTTTGCTCTTCTTAATGATGTTTTGATTAGAGTAATTAATGTTAGCTGCCACAGCAGATATTGCTGAATTCTCATGGCTTATTTCTTGCCTATGAAGTCCAGTCCAAGTCATGCAGCCCCCTGCTCCATAGCAGTTATGCAGCTTGATCACATATCCCCACAGGAGCTATGACAAGGTAGCAAAGAGCTGGAGTGACATGCTGGCTTTTTTTAAGGGCCAGGGCTGGATGTGGCTTACCTCACTTTCCTCAATATTATATTGGCCCAGTTATATGGTCCCAAACTAACCACAAAAGCTTGAAAAATGTAGAGAAGCATGTAGATACTTGGTGAGCACTAACAGCCTCCCCTGCAACTCCCAAGGACATAGACAATGAATTGAGAATGCCATTCTGAAGAGCTCTGAACATTACAAGCACACACATTCATCCCTTGAGGAAGCAGATGGACTAAAGGATGAGGTCCATGATGCCTTGACCATGTACAAACACAACTGATACAAGAAATGTCTAGGCAGACAGCTAGTTTGGAAGCCAAGGATTAGATGTTAATGTGTTGTCTTTGGTTTTGTATTGTGATGCAGAGAAGACGCAGCATTTGAAATATTTTATTGAAGGATGCTAAGTAGAAGAGGATAGATCTGCACGAGAAATACACACATCCATGTAAAGTGTCTCTCTTTCATTTTCCTACTGTCTTTTCCTGCCCTTGACTGTTACCATTTTAATGGAGCGAGTTGAAGTTCCCTTCAGTCTAGTATACGTGAGATGTTCCTCTTACTCACGTTAGGACCTATAAACTAAGGTGCACGTTGAGTCGAAAAGTTCAGCATATGATTGAATGAAAGAGAAAAGTTATAAAGTTTTTAATGTGTGAATGCTAGATTCAGGTGTCAGAAATAGCCAGAGCATATAACATTTACACACGTGAATGTCCTACTTCCAAATGATGCTATCAACTATCAGCATAGCAGATTTCCCTTTGGTTGATAATTTTTCTTTTTTACAGTGTTTTAAGACACTTCTAAAAACATTTATAATAATTTACTCTACTTTGTAATTAGATTTAGTGATTAGAAACTTGCTCACTTACATAGCTGTTTTTCTTTAAATGAATGGCACCAGCTGGCTTATAGCTGAAACCTGATCTGACTCCCAAAGCTATCTGAGGGGCCAGCATAAGGCATACCTAATGTGTTGTGGAGCTTCAGGAAAAGTTAACAGAGGGAGATGTTTTACATCCTTTTACATTTCTTTGGTAACGCTATATATTTATTTATGTATGTTAAATATGTTGGAGAATATTTTTTTTTAAACTTAAAATTTAGCTACTCTGGGCATACATTCAATTTACAGGACACAGAAGGAGGCTGATATTATCTTCTCTCATAAAGCCTCTAATCATTATAGGAAGGGCAGGTAGCTAAAAATGTGCAATTTGGACTTGAGCTGCTTGGGCTATCTTACCATCAAGAGAGATGTGATGGCCGTATAATTAATGGAAGAAAGTGTGAGCAAAAGGCTAAGAGAGCAAAGTAATCACAGTGGCCCTGAGTATTAATCGTTTCCATGTAATTTTATACATGGCATTGAAGACTCAGTTAAGTTATTCATTCACTCTCTTAACATACACTTCATGAGAAGCCACATCAGACTGGGCACTGTGTTTTCCTGCTGGTGTGACAGTAATGAGCGAGTCTGACTCATGGAATCAAAGATTCTCAATGGCCCAAGTCTCTCAGGGCCAAGTCGTTTTCCAGATCAGGTTAAGCGACTTGCCTAAGGCCAGAGGGAGGTCGGGTAGAGTAACAGAGGGAGCGCTTGCCATTTCCCTGTGGATTAAAAAGGGAGAGGTGTGGGCTAAGAACCAAGAATACTTCTGGTGGCCAACAGGCTTGGTCCTCAGTCCATCTGGAGCTGTTTGGACCTGATAAAAACATAAGAATCCCACTGACTGCTACAGTGGGCATCTCTGCCTTGTGCAGTCTGTGGCTTATTGAGCACAAAGCAGCCATCATGTCAGCTGCCTTCAGTCAGTTGAGTGCTGATAGACGAGAGCACTGACTTGGCCAATATGCATCCAATTACATGATTGCCGTGACCACCTGTATGCAGGGGGGAACGGGCGAGGACTGGATCACGGGGCTCCGGGAGTTGAAAAAAGATGCGTAGAGCCCATCGAAGGCAGTGTAGATGTGCTTTATTCTTTTCTGCTGGCAGGGGGTGGGAGCCCCTGGCTTCTCCTACGGCAGCTTTTATATGACTTTTATGCAAAAGTGGAACACAGCCTGTGCAGGTTACATAAGATATGTTTACATACATGGTCCGGTGCATGCGCTGCCTGCAGCGGACATGCTGAGTCATGTCTGCTCAGAAACTGCTCCTGTCTATTTTCCATAGTGCCTCCATTTTCCCTTCACCACCTCTTCCTAATTCCCACTCTGTAGCCTGGCTCGTGTGCTTGTGGCAGACAGGATGGATGGAGACTGTGGGTGCTACTCACTTTCCATCTCTAATGCTCACACTTGCCACAGAGCCTCTATTAAAACTGTAATGCATTTCCATAGCCTTCCAGCCTAGGCCCTATGGACAAGCTACTTCTGCTGCTGGCCACTAGGGCAGTACCAAATACAGAGCTGATGCAGAGCCAAGCAGGAGAAATCCCCGTGCTCCCCTCATGGAAGTGCTGCTGATTCTGTCCCTTCTCAGTCACGTCTGCATCACATCTCCCCCTACCCTTCCCTATTTTCCCAGCAGTTGGTTTTTCTCCATGTGAACCCAGAGTTTCACTCATAGTTAAAAATATCCTTCTTGGAAGGCAGGGTCGGTGGACACATCATGTTGTATAAGCACAAGCATTGTGAGATGGAGGCAAACACAGTCGCAGAGGGTCACGCTGCCTCAGAAATCATTTGCCAGAGTGCTCTGGCCTCACAGCATGTTACCAGGAGACCGCGTTTTTCGAGAATTGATCAGCTCTCCTAAACACAGGTGTTGTGCATGTTTATGTGTGAGACTGGGAGCCAGGTTGGGGAGATTTTGATAGGCAGTGTTTGTTTCCTTAGGACATAGAGGTTTGAATAAAACATCACGGCAGGGTGCCGACGCAAGAGAAGAGAAATCTTTGACATTTCCTCCATAACATGCCTAGGGCTGTGAACAAACAGGTGGGACCTGAGGTGCCTCCGTGTCTAACTTCACATTTAGCTCAAGATTAATGGAGACTCACCCCATTCAGGATTCATTTATGGAAGCAGGGACAGAACGTTCCTTCTCAACACCACCACCATGCCGCCCTCTGGAGTTTTAGAGGAGAAGGCAGAAAGAAGAGAAATCCCATTTTGAGTTGGTCAAATTGAGGGAGAAGAAATGTGATACAGGTAGCAAATAAGGCCTGTGAGGATGGCTCCAGTTTCCACTGTAAAATTGTTCAAGCTTTTCAAGTTACTGATATGAATATGGTCAGCATTATTTTAAAAAATACTTCAAAACCAGAAAGCCAAATTGTTAACCATATAATATTAACTTAATTGAATAACGCAGCGAAAACTAACTTCAGTAAACTAAACTTCCAGAACCTCTACACAATTACTGGCATTTCCATCACTACTTCGCACAACCACCTACCTACCCAGACATTCCTGTCTCTAGTTTTGCCCTGGTGATCTTGGCAGCTGTTTAATTCAGTCAACGTGGCAGCATCTCACACCTCGGAGGGAAATAATCTAGTCTGTGAAATATCAAGGCTCCCTAGATCATCTTGACACCATCAGAAGAGCTGGTTATAAACTCTGCACTTTCGCTTTCTTGCTTTGTGACCTTGGACAAGAGAATGAACCTTGCTGAGCCCGTTATCTAACCAATACATAGGTGGGAGCCAGTGGTACTAATACTTGTCCAAGCTATTGAACAGGGATAGGGTGCGGATCAAATAAGGCAAGGCGTATACCAGTGTTTTGTAAATTGTGTAATGTTATGCTACCTCAGATATTATTGTTATTGTTTATTATCTTTATTATCTTCACTATTTCTTCTTATTTTTCTTCTTGCTGGTGTCTTCTTTCAGTATTTGATGTTCCTTTGCTCCTCCAAAAGAGAGCAAGCAAGGATAAAATGGAGATCTAACTTATGTTTGTCAACTTGAGGTTTTGTTTTTTGTCTCCCCCACCTCACACACGCCCATTTACCTCCCTGGAATTTTCAAACCCATTTAGAATTGCAGAAAGTATTCTATTTCTCCTAGCTGCATTTAAACTTGCAACAATTACTATGTTTTCTACCATTATATATAATTTTTGAACATTTATAATTGGCATGAATGTATTAATTAATCCACAATAGTAACTCTGTTTATTTAGAAGGAAATAATGTGAATGTTCCACATTCTGTTCACAATGGTTCGTGGTAAGCTTTGAACAGGGGCAATGCAAAGAGAGACATTCTAAAAACTTCCTGTCAATCCTATTCTCTGTCTAAATATTCTATCTTCTGGGCCCTTGAGCAGTGGCAGGAAACAACTTTTATTATTTTCATTGTATTCTAGGCATGCTTTAGTTCACTCTAGTTGGTTTCTGTTAGAATCTACCTCCCTACATGCAAAGAACACTATATGCCTTAAGCAACTAAAAAAATAGAATTTAGGCTAGTAATGTGGGCATGAAATTATTAAGTTTAAAGGATTCTTACAGACACCATAGTTATCTCTACCTATTTCTGATTCCCAAAATGAACTGAAGAAATGAGATGAACGGTAGGCCATTTTGAAGATGTTAGAATAAGTGTTATTATTTTCATCGTAACCTCCTACTGGCACTTCTGTTGAAACAATAAGGACTAGCTGATCTAGGTCATAATTGTCATTGTTTTAATCCTCTCCTCACCTCTGTCCATGCCAGCACCGGGCCTTTACGTGCTATAGGCTCTCAATAAGTGTTATTAGTTGTATGATTCTTTAACATAATACACAGCAGATTGGTCTCTGGACCTTTATAGTTCTATTTTTTGTTCACTTATAGCTCTTTTCTCTCTGATTTAAAATCCTCTCTGCTTTTTATATAAGGATTTGTTTATAATATTCTTTTAATAGCTAAAGAATTCATCCTTGGGGTACAAGCAATGTTTTCCTCACATTTATTTTTTTTTAAGAAAACTAACAGAAAACAGAAAAAAAAATATTTTGGTTGCCTATAAATTATTTTGTAGCTTTTAAGGATATGTCATGGTTTAGGGCTAAATTTTACAGGCTTTTCATAGAATAAGGAGTGGGTTTTTAGTAGATCCCAGGAATACAGCCTGAGTTTGCACCTGTTCAAAGAATTATACCTAACAACTCTCTTTAACATAGCAAAAATACGTCTTTTTGAGTGCACAGGGCAAAAAGATGCACTCCTCTTTTCTCTGATAAAGTCTCAGACCTTGGAATTCACCCAGTTGCTATTTGCCACCTACCCTAGGTAGCCTGATATGTTTGAGCTTCCCTCTGCTCGATACCCCCATTTCTGCCAAATAACAAAACCATCTGCTCTGGTTGGACAGTATCTAAAGACGATTCTGTAGGTACCAGAAATGAGAAAGCTATTTCTCCCAGGTAAAGGGAAGATGGTAGATTCACTCCTTCTACCTATTGATTAAATCAGCATCTGGATGCTTTCCCAGATTAGCAAAAACAAATATGCCAACAGCTGGAATAAGGTCTGGGAATATGAGATTCTGGAAAAGCTGCTGACTCGCTGAGTAAATGCAGCCTCAGTGAGCAGAGTCAAGATAGTCCCATTCGCTCTTATTTAACAAGGCAATGACCCGTACATGGGAACAGCCATTTGACGTCCCACAGAGTATACCTATTGCTGAAGCAGCAATAATGGACACGTCCTTTAACTCGTCATGAATGCAAATGTTGGTGCCTGAGTAATTTGTCCCTTTTCTAAACCAGCCCACACACTTGGATTCCAGAGTAATTCTAAACATTTAATACATATAGAAAAGTTCCAATTTAATATACTTTCCTTTTAGGTAGACTAGGGGACTCAGCCAGATGCAGATATTCATGCCACACACGTGTCACCATAAGCACACATCCACCACTAAGCGGTGTGTACGTGAGCTCATAGCATTTCTTTGTCCCATGGCTATTACATGCGAGTTATTTAGAGTATTCTGACACAAATTAACCCTTTTGATGTTGGCTACTATCTGGATGAGTCTCTAGGGACTGTTTTGGTATAAATCTGACTTTCTAGTACAGTGCCAGGAACTCATATGGCCACTTGAGAATGTGATAATGTAGGTCTCAAAGGCCCAAAAGAGTGTGTCTCACCCAGCTTATACCTTTAGCCAACATAGTAAAATGCCAGGTTCATCTCAGCCGACTATAGTGAGTGAGGCTTCAGGCGCTAACTTTTAGTTACATGTACAGTTCAGAAAGTGCTGCTGTCTGATTGAAAGAGGCTGGCTTTTCCTTGACTGCATGTTGTTTTAATATGTCACTTCATAAGATTCTTGACTCCAATTTCCCTGACTTTACCCCATCACCACTTACATGGCACTTGGCAGTGCTTTGTTTTATACGTACATTTTATCTTTTCCCCTAAATTGTTAGCATATTTTCCCTCTTTCCTCAAGTCACTTTGTTTATCATTTAATGCATACATAAGTGCAGCATTTGTAATCACTCCTGGCAGAGAAATTGAAGTAGCTGATACTTACAATGAGTTTCTCCTACCCTAAGCTTCATCTGACACTCAAAGAATCTATAGTTTCCATATTTTCCCTACTCATCCATGAAATTTGTGTCTAAAAGGAATCATGTTCCTGTAGAGTGCTCCTTTTCAAATACCTACTTCAGAGGCTGATGTTTCTTGCTTGATAAATGGATCCTAATAGGAGTGGGAACTAGTACGAGTGGAAAAGAAATTATCACTGCTAGTTATTTTATTCCATGCAAGGTCTAAGGCTTCAGAGATTCAAATTACAGACACGAAACACCTGGCAACATCTGCTGTCTACAAGAACAATGAATAAAAGAAAACCTCCCTTTTTCTAAGACTCAGATTACAAATCATGTAATGGGGACAAAATTTTATTTGGAGAGCTTTTTCTTGGGAGCCCAAAAGTTAAGCTTCTAAAAATTTTGGTGAGACTTATTTCACTTATGGTTGTACACTCTCACATCTTTGTGTCACTTTTTATTGTGGGTATAAAATATCTAGACATCGACAAAAGGACTGAACATATTGGCATAGATCTGCCCATTAGTAGATAAGAACTCAAGGTGTATCTTTTGGGTGATTTATTGTTATTGTCAGTATTAATGATTAATTATGAATTATAACAATTACCTACACTTTTTGGTAGTAATAGTGCCTGCAAAAATATAACTAAAACACCATTAGCCACAGAAATGCATGAACTATTTTATAACATTATCTTAGGAGGAGTTAAGCCAAAACTGCTGTATTAGCTAGTTTTAGCATGTAATAAATAATAGCTACACTTATAGACCTCTTACAGTTTACAGGGTAAGTGCACATGCATTTTTTTATTTGACCCTAATAGCAATCCTGTAATATTCCCTAATATCACCTTGCATATTACTTCCAGTTACCAGATGAGGAAGCTAAGACTCAGAGAGATTTAAATAATTTGCTATTAATTTGTTCATTCAAAATTTTTTAAGCACCTACAATGTGCCTGATGATGGGGATTCAAAAGCAAATATCAGAGAATGTGTGGTTGCCTTGTGAGCTAGTGGCAGGAGAGGCTCAAAGTCCCCTGGCTTTCAATCTAGTTCACTGCGCTACATTTCCAGTCCTGTCATCCATCCTGGAAACTACCACACCATGCAGCAAAACATGCTTCAGTGGCATTTTCAGAAGCAAAATGCCAGGCTAGATGGATGTTTGATGTTTCACAAGATGGCATTTATGTGTTATACTGTATATTTTTATTCTTATTGTTGAATTCTTAGATCATGCTTATTAAAGCCAAGAGCTGCTCAAAAAACATCCTGTAGATTTTTGAAACCTGCAGACATGCCATACGTTCCATAGTCTGCTACATATGCAAAAGATAGGGCTTAAGCTTCTCTAGTGGTACCAAAGGAAGATTAGAAAGTAGGAAGTTGATAGCGTGTTTTTAACACCACCTTACCACTACACATACAGTAATACATACACGTTGCCCCAACTTCGAATGAATAATAACTAATGAGACCAATTTGTTGCTAATTTGTACCATTAGGAATGGCATTTTGAATTGAACACAAATAATAACTGCTAATTATTTGAGGTTAGGGAAATGAGCCAACTGACCACTTTTCTTCCCTACTCTGGAACTAATTATTTTCCTTCTGTAGGCTGATCAGTTAGGAACCACGAATAAAGGCATTAAGATATCCACAGCCAGATCAGATGGTCTTGCAAACCTGGGATTAGTTTTAAAGCAATGTGTACTGACAGACGAGAACCAATGCTAAACATACAACTAAGTTTGTTTTGTGGAAACCCAATGTGTACATAGGCAGAGATGACATATTAAGAGAAAAATGTGAAGGAGAGGCCTGTCATAGATTTTTCCCTTAATATGACTACTTCTCAATTTGCAACAATTAGAAATTCTTTGATTTAAGCAACAGAAATTGCCTGGCTAATTTAACGTAAAAAAGTGATGAGTCCTTGGAAGAATACGGAATAACTCACAGAATCAAAGGAAAAGCAGAAAAATTTTGCCTTGGGAAGCGTGGAAGTCATGCATCTCTAGGAATGCAAGTTGCCGGCAATAGTGAAAAATAAAAGTCCTTTCAGGTGGTTGCGCCTTCATGATATCTATTAGCTAACTATCGCTGCTGAACAAACTACTTCAAAATTCAGGGGCATAAAACAACTGTTATTCTTTATTTCTTGCAAGTGTACAAGTCAGCAGATCTAGGCTGGGCTTCACTACAGATGACTCTGTTCCTGGGGTTGTCAGATTTATGAAATAAAAATATAGGATGCCAGTTAAATTTGAATTTCAGATAAATAATTTTTAGTATAAATTTGTCTCATATAATATTTGGAACTTATACCAAAAAATGTGTTTGTTGTTTGTCTGAATTTCACACTTTACTGGGTACACTGTTTTATTTGCTATCTCCCATCCTCCTTTTCCTGGGACCATCAGGCTTAGCTGGACCTGGGCGTGTTCTTCTCATGGTGGTGGCAGAGGCACAAGACCAAGTGAGTCCAATTATGCCAACACTTTTCAAGACTATGCTTGTATTCCCCATGCTGATATCCTTGGCCAAAACAAGTAACATGGTCCTGGGATGGAAAAGCGTGTCCCCCACTGAAGGAGGGCAAAGGACATGGATACAGTGAGGAGTGGAGATTTGCGGCCATTAACAGTCTCCCACCGGTTGAATCAGTTCCAACCTCTCTTGAGTCATTCCTTATAAAAACCAAGTTCCAGGGAGGGAGAATCTGAATGGCTCAGCTTAGGTTATTTGTCTACTCCTTGGCCAACGAAGAATGGGTCACTTGATTGACAGTCCCCACAAACAGTGGCAGTGGGGTGAGAAGTTGTTTCCCCAAAGGAAAACCAAGGTGTCTTACCAGAAGAAGAAAGCATGGATTTGGGCAGGTAAAACAATAGATGTCCACTCCGCTTATGTCCCTGACTTTGCCTACATTTCCACTTTTGGTCATACATAAGAGATATTAGTCTTATACAAAAGAGAAAAAAGAATGTGTTGGAACCTAGAGAACTGTACAAACATGTACAGGCAGCTCTAGATCCACAAAAGCCAGGGCAGACCTTGGAGATCTGGTAGAGGCAGGGGGTAAAGGAATTACAAGAAGAGTGAGGAGCGACAATAAAACGATGAGTGGCAGAGCCAGACTGACTGTGTCATAATCCTATGTAATGCTAGTTCATTGCACAACTGAAGGAATCCTTGTATCCAGGTGCACCTAGATGCTAGCATTATTTTAGAAACTGCCATTATATTTGTAATGAATAGAAAAAATGTACATTGCTTTAACACAGAACTTATGTGTATTTCAATGAAAGAATATTGCCTATTTAATAATTCAGATTTTAAAATTAGAACTATGAGATGTGGCTTATTCTTTTTACAATTATTTTTTACAATGGAAACCCTGAGGATTCCTTTGAATAATGAATTTTGTCAGTGTCCTGAAAGAAAGGCATCTAAATTATGTTTTTCACTCAACATTTTAGGAAGTGTTCATCTAATAAACAATTCATTTTGGAACTGGCAACACATAATAATTGTGTGGTATCCAAAAGATTAGTGACTTAGATTTTTAAATATTTTGATAAAATTACTTGGTATGGTAAGTAAGGTCTATTTTTACACATTTCCCAGAAATACTGTTCTAGTCAAATTGGCAGCACTGTTATAGAGTAATTCTGAAAACCAAAATGGTATATACATTTTATACTATTTAACAAAAAGTATTGGGGATATTGACTAAAAAATTTTGGGAAAAAAACCTGGTTATACCTGACACCCTAAATAAATTCCAGATGATTTAAAGAGTTCAATGGAAAAAAAAATGAAATAAATCATTTAAAGAAACAGAAATAAACATTTAACTGATTTTATATCAGGAAAGGACCTAATACGCACAGAAGCAATAAAAGAAATCACAAAAGAAAGATCAACAAAGAAATTCAGACTTCTACAAAGCAAAAATGATCATAAAATTAAGAAGTTAGAAATAAATTGGGGAGGGGCCGGCCCAGTGGTGCAGTGGTTAAGTTGGAATGTTCCGCTTTGGCAGCCTGGGGTTCTCTGGCTGGGATCCCAGGTGTGGACATGGCACTGCTTGGCAAGACATGCTCTGGTAGGCGTCCCACATATAAAGTAGAGGAAGATGGCCACGAATGTTAGCTCAGGGCCAGTCTTCCTCAGCAGAAAGAGGAGGATTGGCAGCAGATGTTAGCTCAGAGCTAATCTTCCTCAAAAATAAATAAACAAATAAAAGAAATTGGGGAAATTGCAAATGACATGGCAACAAAAGGTCAATTCCTTAAGATATGAGGAGCTCTCATTAATAGGTAAGAAAAACAAAATAATCCAGACAAATTGGAGACAAACTGAAACTGGATAGATGGAAAACATCAAATAAATAGTTCATGGCATTACATTTAGGAAAATATAACAAATCAAACTAATATCTTGTGAATAAAAATTATTAGGGAATATATCAGAAAGAAAAAAAACCAAACTACCCAGAGTACTGTGATGACCCAAGAATTGAGCATAAATCAATATTACAGTGATTTAGATAAATAAACAACTTATGTTTGCAGATGCAAATAAGATGATCATGTTAAACAGTATTTCCTAAGTAGTCATCCTTACTTAGAATTAAGATAGAGAAAAATATACTATTTGTAATCACTTTTGCAAAAGTGAATGTGATGTAGAGGAAGGATTAAGTGTGGGAAACCTATAAACCTTAGGCGTTGGTCCTAGCTCTATAATCCCTTAGCTATGTGATTTTTTTACCCATTTTTGTCCTGTATCTTTATGTCTGTAAAATGACAGTAGTAATAAGAACACTTTTTACCTCCTAGAATCTTTATAAAGATTTTACAAGATAACAGAATAACAACTTTGAATTGCTACTTTAATGATATGTTATCAGTGATGGTGTAAATGTAGACGACATGAATTGCTACAAGAAAGTAGGAAAGAACTGTTAAACCATTGAACTAAAAATGTCACATACAGCGATATTTATATACACACATAAAAAATATGTATGAATGACTCCGCACAGAAAATTTAAAAAGTTAAAACCTGAAAATCTATAATTGAGAAAATTGGACACCAAATTTATCTTGCTTCCTCTGCTCCTAAAACATACAAAAATTTCTCTTCTCCATGGTTAGTTTTTCTCATTAAGAGTCAAAGAAGTTGTTAGTGAAATAGATGACTAGAGGAGTAGCTCAAGAAATATTGATAAAATATGTGTTTTACTGGTTCAAAATAAAAGCTTACTCCTTTCTAACAAAAATTCAATGAGATGACATCCTTGAACTCAGAAAAGGGTTGGAGGGAAAATCTCATTAATTTCTTTTTTCAAACACTCTGGGAGCACCTACCATATTCCAAGTACCTGCTCTGTAAGATTCATTGGTCAAGAAAACAAAGGCCCTCCTGTCTGGCTCTTTCAGTTTAGTGACAGACACAAGTAGTAATCCAGCAATTATGATTCAGGGCTGTGGTAGAGAAACACAGGGCACAGTGTGGCACAGACACCCAGGACGGATGCTTCACCCAATATGGGGCCAGGGGTGCAGTGGGGTAAGGAATGATGGGACAGTCTTCCTGGAAAAAGTGAGAAAGCAAGCTGACAAGCTGAAACTTGAGGGGAAAAGGGGCCAACCACATGAAGAGTTGACAGAAGAATATTTCATGTAGAAAAAAATAGAATGTTAAATGCCTGGGAGTAAATGAAGATGGTATATTCCAGGAACCCACAGTTGTTTGATCTGACTGGATGATACGTTAAAAAGGGAATAGGAAATAAGGCTAGAGCGATAACCAGGGGCCAATCATCAAGTGGCCTATCAAGTCATATTAAGAAGTTTGGATTTTATCTTGAAGGCAATGAGATTAATCAGGGGTTACTATACTCGCATT